>NC_056734.1:887335463-887390463 GCF_019279795.1 Protopterus annectens
ATATATATATATATATATATATATATGTATGTATATATGGTTTCCCTGTATAATCTCGAAATACTGAAATCTCCTTGAGACCATAAAGGTGAACGCTCAAAATCCCTAAACTCCCAAACCGCAAAAAACAAAATCGCGAACATTAACACACCATACACCACACAACACATACACCATCCTACCCACACTACAACAAATCAAAGAACAAAACATACACAAACACAATAACACACATCAACACACCTAAACTACATATAAGCAAGGGGGCAAGCCCCCCTGCACTCCCATGTGAGGGGCTGCACCCCCCACAAACACCCTACTTATATATACTAACTTCGAGATTAATTACACAAACAGGAAAAGACAGCAAACTCACACCCAGACATTCTACAGTCCCTCACACACACACACACACACACACACACACACACACACACACACACACACACACACACACACACACACACACACACACACACACACACACCACACATATACAAACACCAACACATCCAACACTTACACACTCATTTTTATTTTATTTTATTTTACATTTGTTAACCGGGCTAGTCTGGCTGGATATATTTCCATTTTCAGCAGAGGCCCGGGGAGAAAAGCTCCACAAAGACATAATAACTATTACATAAGATGCAAAAGAGAGCAGCATACAAAATATTCTGTATCAGGACAATATTATACAAAGAATCAAACTTATAATAGGCACAAATTAACTGTTGTACAAAAGTGTACTCATGGCTCTTGGAAGCAAAACACAGGCATACGTTATTTAGAATAATCAAACATTATAAGAAAGAGAAAAGGGTATTTAAGGACAGCTAAGTAAGTAGGATAGATTAGATTAGAAATTACTAGGAGTCTTCAGTAAACTGAGTAATATAATTAGGAATGAGAAGGATGAAGGAGAGGTAAGTGATAGAATAGTGAGAAAATAAGTAGAAGGTAGCAAAGATCACAGAGATCAAGGGGTAGTGGGATGAGCTAAAATACATGGGTTCAGTCAGGGTTAAGGCAGGGGCATAGCCAGTGTTTAGTAAGGTGGAGTCTAAGTTTTTGTTTGAAGAGGACAGGAGATAAAATAGAAGTTAGTTCAGTGGGCAATAAGTTCCAGTGTTTACCAATGGAGTTAGAAAACAGGAGCCACCAGCAAGGTTATTGGATTTGGTAGCAGTAACTAGGAGTTTGTTAGAGGAGCGGAGAGAGCTCAGGTTAGAGTAAGGGGTGAGGAGGTTAGAAAATGAAGGAGTGTTGTTTGGCAGATAAAAGATTTGTGGATGATGGGAAGTTGAGAAAGAAGCAACATGTTTTGTAATTCAAGCCAGTGAATTTGTTGTAGGTTCAGGCAGTGATGTGTTCTGAATTGATTACCAGTAACAAATCTAGCTATACTATTGTAAGTAGTGGTCAATTTAGTAAGATTAGTTTTCTTTAGGTTGGTGTAAATTGGTGAGGCATAGAGAAGAGTGGAGATGAGATGAGAGTGAGCCAAAGTAGCTTTGGCTGTTGGGGATAGGAATGTTTTAATTCTATAGAGGGAGCCCAGTTTTCTATGTACAGTTTTGATAGTGTTGTTTATGTGATAATCAAAGGTAAGATTGTTATCTATTGTCACACCTAGTAGTTTGGTAGAAGAGTCAGGTGTTATGAGAGTATTGTTAATAGAAGAGATAGAGAAGTCCAGTGAGGGGAATCTGGTAGTGGGTTTGAAAAGGAGGAGTTTTGTTTTTTTGGCATTAAGAAGTAGGCAGCGTTTTAAGAACCATGCTTCCACTAAATGGAATACATTTTGTGTAACAGTTTGAAGCTCTGGGATGTTTTTTGCAGAGCAGATGAGTGTGGAGTCATCTGCATATTGTATGCATGTAGCTTGGGAATAGCTACTTGTAAGTCATTTATGAATAGGGAGAAAAGAAGGGGCCCAAGAATCGAGCCTTGTGGTACACCGAGGGAGATTGGGAGAAGAGAGGAGAGTTTATTCTCCCAGAGTACCGCTTGTTTCCTGTTAGAAAGATAGGAGGTGAACCATTGGATGGTATTTGGTTCAATAGCAAGTGATTCCAAGATCTTTAGGAGAAGAGGGTGATTGACCATGTCAAAAGCTTTAGATAGGTCGATGAAAAGTGCAGAAGAAAGGGTATTATTATTGCGGTTTCTGTTAATGAAATCAGTAAAAGAAAGGAGAGCAGTAGTAGTACTATGAAAAGGCCTGAAGCCATGTTGACAATGAGATAGTATGTTATGTTTAGTTAAGTGGGACATTAGC
Organism: Protopterus annectens; assembly: GCF_019279795.1. Taxonomy (NCBI): domain Eukaryota; kingdom Metazoa; phylum Chordata; order Ceratodontiformes; family Protopteridae; genus Protopterus; species Protopterus annectens. Next base: position 887,337,745 of record NC_056734.1, read on the forward strand.
TGTTTGTGAATACATTTTCCATGATTTTTGCTAGTGGAGACAGGAGGGCAATGGGTCTATAATTAGAATATTCTGTAGAGTTTCCACCCTTGTGTAAGGGTGTAATGTGAAATTTTCCAGATGTCAGGGATGTTTCTTTCATTAATGGTTCTGTTAATAAGAATTGAAATGGGATAGGCTATTTCTATGGCTGCTTTTTGAAGAAATTCAGATGGAAGTTGATCGGCTGATGGAGTACATGGCTTAAGATTTTGAATACATTTTAGGATAAAGGTGGTAGAGATGGGCTGAATAGTAAAGCTCGGTAAATTAGTGGTGGCATGTTGAGGAACATTAGAGTTATCAGATGAAAGGTGAGAGGCTAGTGAGTTTATAGTATCAGTGAAAAAGGAGTTGAAGGTGTTTGCAGTTTCAAGGGAAGAAATTTTGTCAGATCCCAAGGGGGAGGGAGTGGAAGTTTGTCCAGGGTGTAGAAGTTTGTTCAATGTTGCCCAGAATTTTTGGGGATTGTTATGATTAGATTGCTGAAGGTTACTATAGTAGTGTTTTTTATCAGAAAGAATAGCTTTTTTGGTAATGTTTCTTAGTTGTCTAAAGGTTTGATGATCTAAGGGTAGCTTAGTAGTTCTCCAATGTTGCCAGAGTTTGTTTCTGAGTAATATTTTCTGTCTTGTTTCTTTTGATAGCCAGGGGGCTGGTTTAGTTTTTATTCTTATAGTACGTTTTGGAGCATGGGTATCTAAGATCGTTAAGAATTTGGTATTAAAGTAGTGAACTGCTTCATTAAGGGGAAGAGTTTTTAGTGGAGTCCAGTCACATGCATTGAGTTCAGTTTTAAATAGAGTGGGGTTAAAATGTTTGATACTTCGATGTCCTGACTGAAGGGGTATTTGTAGTGATATTCTTTTGCCTTATGATATAGGTTAAGTTATGGTCACTGATATCATCAGGCAGTGTCCCTGCTTGGTAATTTAGTTGGGGTTTGTTAAAAAGGATCCAATCAAGTATACTTTCTTTGTTGTTAGGTTTATTAGTTCTAGTAGGGGTATTTATAGTTTGGGTAAAGTTATGGAGATTAATATGGGAGGATGGGTTGTTAGAATTAACTGAGTACCAATCAAGGTTAAAGTCTCCAAGTATTATGGTTTCTTGTGGGTAGTTAGTGGAAGCCCAGCTAAGAATACTTTCTATGCTTGTGGAGTTATTTCCAGGTGGAAGGTAGGTACAGATAATGTAGATGGCTTTATTAGGGTTGAGTTGAAACTTAGTTATAAGGAGTTCAGTATTGGTGTTTTCAGGGGGGTCATAGGGAATTGTGGATATATTAAGTTTGGTTTTAAAAATGAGGGCTACTCCTCCACCTTTACGATTATTGCGGTCTAATCGTAAGATGTTGTAGCCTGGGGGAATGATTTCAGTATCTTTAGTGTAGGGCTTTAACCAGGTTTCTGTTAAACAGAGAATGTCAAATGAGTGACATTGCAGAAGAGAGTGAAGTTGAGTGATTTTGTTGTTGACACTTCGAATATTTAGGTGTCCTAAGAGTAAAATGTTAGACTTAGAGATTGGTAGTGGAAGTAGTGAGTTAGGGATTCTTGGGGTGTCTTTGGTGGAGGTCTTTGAAGGACCAGGGTTTGGGTGTATATCACCATCTGTCAAGGTAGTGGGCCTATATACTGAGTGTGGTTGAATAGTTAGATAAAGTTTATTTTTTCCTTTCCTTGACAAGAGATTATTACTATTGTTGTGGGATAGTCTATGATATTTTGCTAGCAGGTAGCAGGAGGTTGATGTAATGTTAGAGTGGCTACAGTTTAGGGTTATGAGTTCAGTGGCAGTTTCATACTCATACTTTCACCTGCCTACCCTAACCCACACGTACACCTTACAAACACACTCACATACATCCAAACTCTGACCCAATACCCTTACAAAACACTCACTTACCTTAAATCACACCTTAATCCACACATGACACTGGACACCATCCACACAAACCAGCGCACACAACGTAGTGTAAAGCCATAACCACGAATTTGAGATATTCAAATTCGCAACTATGCACTTTCGTTATTTTAAAAATTTGCCTTTATGGTCTCGAGGTACTGAAATTCGAGATTTCAGTATTTCAAGATTATAAAGGGGAAATATATATATATATGTATATATATATATATATATATATATATATATATATATATATATATATATACCAACTTGTTTTACTTTAAAGGGTTTCTGATTTGTTTTCCTCAAGTTGCTGTACCCTTTTCACCCCATTTAATGAACTGGTGTGGCGCCCAGCTTGTTAGGCACCCATTAACTGCTCTTTACCAGCTCTATACTCTTCTTCCTTTGGTGCATGTGCCATCTTCTTGCCAGTAGAAGAAACATTATGCGTTGCCTGTTGTATTTCACATCCATGTTCTTTTGAGTTCTGGTCAATACAGTATGATATCATAGGTTTGCAGATTCTGAACTGCATTGCTTTTCTTCACTTACAAAGTTTCGTTTTTGCCTCAGCTACCACACACATATTTCTTTATTCATGCCTACTTAACACTACAGTGTCATTTGTACATGCAGTATTAATGCTGGACCACATTAATGAACTGGACTTTGAACCCAGCCCTTTGTGACAGGCTTTCTTTCCCTCTGCCTCCATTACCTAACCATGAGACTGAGTAAGTCACTTAACCAGACCCAAAAAAGGCCCATGAAGATCATTGCTCTACCCTGGTCAACAAATACAAATAAAATAAGAAATAAAACATCACAAACTGTAGCTGACAGATATTGCAAAGTTCTATTTTCTCACTGATGATCATGTTCAAAATGTTCTCCTTACAAGTTGGTGCCACCAATTTTTTTTTAAATATTGTAAGACCTTGTTGCATATTTCTTTGTTTACAACGCAACTTCAAACAATGATGCCTGAGACACTTCACTACTTGTAATGCCTGATGGTGGTATTCCTCCAGGTTATACAGTTTAACACCATTGATGCAGTGTAATTCACTCTAGGTTTAGGTTTACGCAAAGAGGAACACCAGAACACTGTTGTTTTTGAGCCATTAGTGGCAGAGTATTTAAAATAATAACATGCTAGTCTTATCTTGCAAACTAGGGGAATTTCTTAAGGAAAAAAATTGATGGAATAGACATGTCTTTCTGTGCAGTAAAATATGATGATAATATATGCCAATACATTTTCATAACTTGTACCATTCTATTTACAATAGAAGTAAGGCAAATGGAAACCCATCTAAAAAGTTACCATCCTTTGCCAAAGCAACTCCCAAACAGTTGTACAATTTTTATGGGTACACAACAGTAAGAAAGGTTCCAGGAACTGTCATTAATTTTAGGTTTCTTTTAGTTTACTTAGAGTGAACTCAGCCCTGTCTATAAGACAATGCCTGATCCAGTTCTGTTTAAAAGTATGGACCTGCAACACTTCATTGTGGGAGCTAACCAGATTGTAGAACGTAGCATTACAAATAAATATAAATAATGCAAAAAAGCAATAGATACATTATGCAACACCTTTAGAGATTATGGAATAAGATTTTCCTTACTATCAGGAGAAGCTGTTCATTCTTCTTTAAAAATACATGATACATGTATTGAAAATAAAAATGATCAACATGAGGTTACATGGGGTTACAGCAACCAAGCTTCTTGAAAGACAATGGAGCGAATTCAATAAAGCCTACACGGACGTTTTTTCTGTGTAATCATAGTGGTACAGTGCTTACATGGAAGTAAGCAGATGTATGATCCAATAAACAGAGCTGAGAGGCATAAACAAACATGCCAACACAGAAGTGTCCATGGCATGTAAATCTCCTCATAAGCAGGTGAATTGCTTGCAAATGAGCGTGGCAGAGTGATCCAGCAAGCAGATAGACAGTCTTGCAGACCCAGTGTTGGTGTCCATAATGTACATGGAAAAACTTTGCTTACAGGATGTAAAACTGACACCAGAGGCTGAAAAAGTGCACTTAGAGTGGCAGAAAAAGCATAGCAGACACAGATATGTCTAAAACTGAATGGAAAATAATTTAGATTAATTTTTTGTTTTTTTTAATAATCTGGGTATGTTTGTGCGGCACACCACACTCCGCAAACATGGTTTTATGAAAACAAAAGAGTGTAAAAACCAGATTTAGTAGTATGTAACAGTAATGCATTGTAGAACACTTCGTGTAGCATGGACAATGGTAGACTGCTGTGGTTGCTAATGGGGCAGGGCCTGGAACTGTGTATTTTCCAGGTTCTGTGCATAGATCCCTATGCAAATGAGCTGGGGTTACTGAATAGCACAAATGGATATCTGTGTCAGCATATCCCATCCATGTAGGCACTGAACTAAACTTGGGATTTTTAACTGAAGGAATGCTAAGGGCTGCTGCAGGTCTGCTATATTTGTATGTGTTAGATGCTGAGGTCAATGCTGATGCTGCTGCTGACAGTAGGCCTACACCGAGAAGGGGAAGAGTGTTCAGGCCCAGGGTAATCTTCCAGGAGATACATGATCTGGAGATTGTGCTACAGGGTGGACAGGGACATACTACAACAACTCACTGAGCTCTGCCACTCTCAACTCAGACCCAGAGCCAACAGAGGGGAACCCTTCCCAGTGGAAACAAAGGTATGTGTAGCCCTTAGGCTACTAGCAACAGGTACCTTCCAAAGACCATCTGGGGACATGATAGTGATCTCACAGGCATCAGCATCCAGGGTATTCTAACAGTTCCTGGATGCCATGCTACCACATGTCAGGGAGCACATTTATTTACCCCACACCCCTGAGGAGACTGCCAGCAGTATGTGACATTTCTGCCATATAGCACACTACCCTGAGGTACTGGGTGCCATAAATTGCACTCATGTACACATCAATGCACCACCTGGTGTGGAAAGTAGAATCGACGTCAATCCCAATCCATCATCTGTCAGGTTATGTGCAATGCCCAGGGCATTATCATGAATGTGTGTGCTGGAAGCCCTAAAAGTTATCACAACTCCCATATCTGGCATACATCACAGCTGCACCAGATGTTTGCTACAAAGGGACATATCGTACGGCCATTTACTGGAAGATGCCGGCTACACACTGGAACTATGGATGATGACACCCATCAGAAATGCGTACACACCCACAGAAGAATGCCATAATGAGGCACAAGCATAAACTAGGAACATCATAGAGCATGTGTTTGGGCTGCTGAAATCACAGTTCCAGTGCCTCAATATATCTGGTGGAGCCCTGCAGTACTCTCCAGCCACATGTGCACAGATGTTCACAGTGTGTGCCATGCTACACAATACGATCCTGCAGAAACACCTGCAGCAGGATCAGTAAAGGGAAGGGATACACAGCCCCCCACCAGTGCCTAGGTCCCCACAGCCACACCCACAGAGGGACTGAGAGGAGGAGGAACCCTTTGCGGTTGATCCTGTAGGCAGACATAGGTGTGCCCAGTATGCCCTGGCTTTGGCCAAAAGACAACGCATAGCACATGCACTGACAACCTAGGGCCCTAGGGACTGACACCTTACTCCGAATCACATACATATATTAAAACTGATGCCAGGCAACCCACACAACCTGTACCTAACCATGTATTCGCTGTGTACTGCATGCATCAGACAGAGTCAGCCCTAAACTACAGGTCTGTCAATGACCACCTTCGCAAGGTAAGTCACTCTCCTATACACCACTTGTAAGGAAAACTACAATATGGTAGCATAGCTCTGCCGCATGTATGCAAAGAAATATAATGGGCTACTGGGCTACTTGCAGAGATCTAATAGCCACATGGGTCAACAGGTACTCTGTCCATTAGTATGTGCCCCATAATATTCACTTGGCCACATAGCTGGACAATCCACTACAGTATTCAAGGGAGATGGGAAACTTGGGGTCACAGAACAGTCACACAACTGTCTACGCCAGCAGAGCATGGGCTGGAAATCCCCCATCTGCAACACATCAGTGTTCAAATACAACTGCTTTAACAGTAAGTCTGCAAAGATATATCAGCAGACCTGACAATTCCAGAGCTGTGACAGGAAACCTGGTCACAAGTTGTATTATCCATATAATGCAGGGGTGGAAATGTATGTCTGAATGCTGTTGATTGTGAGGAATAGAACCTCTCTGTCTGGTGGCAGGTGTGGCTCACTGAACTAGGGACATTAGCATGGATGTTGGTTTTGATGGTTTGATTCTTGCAGCATCTACATTTTTTGCATGAGAGGTACCCATATGCTGGTATTCCCACAGACTGTCATACCCCTCAATCTGTTACTGCAAGACAGCTGGACAAAGCCAGAGTGAATGGGGGGGGGGACAAAGGACCACAACTACAGACAGACAGACATTACACATACTCTTATGAACTCAGAAGGCAGCTAGTATAACAGCAGGTTGCAACAGGACAAATTAACTGCAGTATGTAAAGGCCATCACATATATGTGCCAGTAGTTACAACAATCCACTGACTGCATTTTACAGTATTTTACCAGGAAATCACAAATGTATGTGGAACAGACCAGACGTAGGGTGAAGTGCTGGACATTCTGTAAAAACATGTACAGGGAGAGGTATGCAGATTGTCACCTTGTGTGTGGTGTTACATCATATACTCCAGGCACATCATACCTCTCAATCTCTTAGAGCAGAAAAGCTGGACAAAACCATGAAAAAAAGTGAGACAAAGGCCCAAAAATAGAGACAATGTATAAATACTGCTCTTGCAAACCTAGAAAGGTGATAAAATAACAAGTCTTGAATTAGCATGAATATCCTGATGGGTATGCAGACTGAAACTGAAATGTCTGCCATTATTTCTAGCTTCAATCTGTAAGTGATGTGCCACTAATTTCCCAGAAAAAAACACTTTCATGAGAAATGGAACAAAACTAGGAGGCAAAACTCTGGACGGTCTGTGAAAATCTCTACATTTCAGAGGTTTGAGTCACATATTAACAACTGCAAACAGCTGGGGATTGCCTTGGACAATTGCAAGGAAGTGCTGTACTGTGGAAACAGGTACAGCAGCCAATGTCTGCAGAACACAAAATTCCAGACCGGAACAAAGGTAGCTCTGGCTTGGAGTCACCTGGAAGTAATGAAAGTCACACTGGGAATGCTCCTACACTTAGCTAACCTCTTCCTCACAAAGACTTGCTATGTGGAAATATGTCTGTACATACAGACAGCTGCGTATACATATCTGCCTGTCCCTATCCCCCTCACCCATGATTAGTGTAACTATTGGCATGTGGCACGTATATATATATATATATATATATATATATATATATATAGATATATAAAATAAGCTATATAAAGTACAGTGATACACAGACTCACCACATATGTCTACATAACACATTTGCATAATGTACACACATAGCAACAAGTAAGGAGACACCCCTGTTATACACACACACACACACACACACACACACATATATATATATATATATATATATATATATATATATATATATATATATATATATATATATATATATATATGGGTCCTGGTCTTATGATTGAAAGTACATTTAATTAAAATGTACATGATCAAACTCACGTTCGTGAAAGTGTATTTTGTCGAAAATGCACTTTCGCTGAAAGGTGACTAAGAAAACAGTTGTTTGCATGTTGATTTAGTTGCACATCAACTGTACTGTTTGTACAACTAACAACAAACTGTTGCATAGATCACGGTACACTCCTGCATAAATGTGAGTACTGTTTTATTTTTTTAGTTTTTTTTTTGCTCTATCAATATATATATATATATATATATATATATATATATATATATATATATATATAATATGTGGGGTTGTACAAATGTCCGCACATACCCTGTGAATACTGGGGTTATCTGCACTTATACATCACAACAGTTGTGTGAAGGGACCAGTCCAAGGCTGCAACAGTACTTGCACTACACACCCACAGACCCCTCTGCCTGTGGAATGTTACCCTATAGACAGACGCAGTTGAGCAAGTGTACTGTACAATGGTTGCAATGCATGCCTTTGACAAGCCATATTGTCCCTGGCTACATGTCTGCCTATCTAACTGCAACCAGACACATATGGCCATACTGTTAACTGTACACACATAGCAGGGCTATTAACAGATATATCACTCCTAGGATACTAGAGACACTAACAGCACCAAGAAATATCACTCTGCAGGCCATACATACTGTTTACACAAGGCTATTCTGCATACTCCACAAGTACTGTGCCTGCATTCACACATACAACAGCTATTACCTGTGCCGCATGTGATAAATACTCCAAGCTATTGTGTGTACTGCTAAATAGGTATGGGTTCTAATCAAACATCAGCCAAGTCATGAGTGTGTGTGTGTGTGTGTGTGTGTGTGTGCGTATATGTGTGCGTGTGTGTTTGTGTGTGTGTGTGTAGAATATATCCCCTTGCAGCACTACAGACATGCCTGTATGGGCTATGTCTGTGTAATGGTTATCCATTTTATAGCCCTGTGACTAGCTGCTGGCCTCTAAATTGCCCCTTTACAAGGCCTGCTGACATCATCCACCTTAATAGTTCTGGCTGACAACATGATATCAGATAAACTCTGTGGCACATGTAATAAGTATTGTAAGTGACAGTGTGTAATACTAGATAAGTAGGGGGTCTAATCTGACAGCACCCAACTCTGTGTGTTAGTGTGTCCCCTTGCAACACTATGGACATGCCCATGTGGCTTATCTCTGTGCAATGGTTATGCATTTTATGGCTCTGTGACTAGCCGCTGGTCTCTAAACTGCCCCCCCTTTACAAGGCTTGTTGATGTCATCCACATTAAGAGTGCTGGCAGACAACCTAATATCAGATAAACTCCATGGTGCATGCGATAAGTACTGCAAGTGATAGTGTGTAGTGATAGATAGGTAGGGGTTACTCTGTGTGTGAGTGTGTACATATGTCCCTTTGCATCACTATGGACATACCCATATGGTCTAGCTCTGTGCAATGGTTATGCATTTTATGGCCTTGTGACTAGCAGCTGGCCCTAAATTGCCACTCCTAAAAATGCATAACTGACATCCGCCACCTGTCTGACCTGGACACAGGATATTTGTACATGGGTCAGCTGCATCACCACACCTTGTTGATTTGTAGGTTTGGAAAATCCAGGTGACACGTACCAAGGCTAGCAGACCTTAACACAAATTATGACTGCATGAGTGCGTTGACTGCCACCACTGTCCATGATAAACTGTTCTAAACATATGCACCTAGGGACCCATGCACATACACTGCCATACCTTGCAGTTGTCATATATCTGCTGTGCTGCCATGCCATTCTGTGCTGCTGCATTGATGCCATGTGTCTATGGTTTGTGTCCTCAGAATCCTACAGCAGAAACATATACAGGTCTGTGACACATCTGCCATTCTGTAACACTCCCACCAGTACATCATGCAACATAGGATCCACAAAGTTTGATGCATAGTCCTTTCACAGGCCAGCAAACAGTACCTGGTGTAGGCCACAAGTGGCATGATAAAACAATACAGCACTACTCAAGTACATGTGTAGTAATAACATCACCATGTGCATCAGACACATAGTGGCATTTCCCTGCATCGATGGCACGGATGATAGGGATGTGGCACTGGTGTCATCACATGCACAAGGTGTGGTGCGAGGATGCTGGAGACCTTGGCTGTGCCAAACTGCTGACAGCATGTGTGTGTGTGACTTAACAAGGGGTGCGGTTTAGATGGGCCACAGAGAGGTGCCGTGTGTGTCTGTAGGTAACCTGCATGCAACAGTGGTGTTTGAGTCTGTGCATGTACACAGGCAAGCCCTGTGCTAGCCCTACACATGTGTATGGTGGACAGCTGTGGACCATACATGGTAGGGTGGACAGATCACCATCTCCGGCCACAAACACAGTAACTGTGTCTGCCAGGAGTAGCATTGGCATGACCATGCCCAAGGTCAGATGTGCTGCTAGTACCTGAAGTGACTGCTGTCTGCAGAGGAGGTGTTGCCCATGGGACTGCCCAAGATCATGTGCCCATGGCCTGTCATGCTGTGGTGTGGACAGCACACTTCTCTCCATAGTGCTGGAGGTACTACCACAATGGGAGCATGACTGTGCATGGCCACATACTCTCAGCAGATGGTGTTGCTGACCTACATCCACATGTCTGATGCCCAACTCCAACAAGATGTTCCAGCACAATGTGTCACTGTCTCAGCTCACCATCTGTGTGCTGCATCAGTCAACTGATGCAGGGTGTCCTCACTGCGATGGAGACAGTCACAGATGTCAGACTGTGCTGTCTCCATAACCCTAAGCATATGACTGTCTGGTTCTGATATGATAATTGCAGCCAAGACAGCTGAAGTGCACTATTATTAGCCAATGACATACCACCACAGTGCAATATATAAGGCCTTCATGTAGACCTGGGCCTTTTTCTTAGCTGTTCAGATAGACATTAATGAGGTGTGGAGACTATTGCATCACAGATGGTAGGTAACATAACTGTCAATAGTGCAGATTTCTGCAGTATGTCCACAGTTCTGCCTAATATGTGTGGTCAGTGTCCCATGACATTGTGGTCATCTGTCAAATCACTGGCAAATCATTGTGGATTGCCATCAGTAATGATACACATTAGAGTGTCAGACTTCATATCTGTCAGAATATGCATGCCAATGCAACAGCTGTTATTCAATCACCTGACTATCTTTGTAAATGCACACTGTAAAACATGTCCCTAACTCTGGGCCTTTGTCCCCACATTAAGTATGGTTGTGTCTGGATACATTTTTCTAGGGAGTTGGGTGGTACGGTAGGACTGTAGCAGCTACCATTACGTACAGCTATGTATGCTACAGCCTGCAGCTGTTGCTGCAGACCAGAACACATGGGGGGGGGTTGAACAATTTGAAGGACAGCAAGCTGTACATGTATGTGTGGTAGCTGTGTCTGCCCTGTCATTACAACAGAGCTGTTGTAAGGGTACACTTTCTAGTCCAATTGAAGCATGTGATTCAGTAACATCTGTCATGTAACAGTTCCAATACCAAAGTAGTAGACTATCATTCCTTGCTTGGTATGCATGGAGATAAAACCCAATAGCAGTGACCGCACATGACATCTGCATGAAATGTATAAATTGGCTGCAGCAACTTTTTAACAGACACCCCAGGCATGCAGCCATACCATGATTACATGTTTTATTTTATTATTATTATATTTATTGTCTTTATTGTATGCTGTATTTTCACTTTCTTGCTAATAATTGTAAAAGTCTGTGACATCTAAACACACAATTATTTACTCATAATATGGGCTACCTCACCCATTTACCTGCAGTTTATGTGGAGAGAGAATCTGTAAACATTACATGCCTGATACTGTAATATTTAGTGCTACATAGCAATGGATTCGAACCCTGGTCTGTGTGTGTGGCAAAATGTGCTACAGACAGAGCATTTAACAAACCAAACTACTGAGTCACTCCTGATTACTAACTGATATTTGCCTAGAGATCACCTGGAACCAAAATATGACCTCTTATTAGTACTACAGTTTTATACTAGACTGCAGTGATAATAGAATACACATGCATAAACTACTAGCATGACAGAGATATTAGGTAATCTATACATTACTATATAGACTGCAGGTGTACACAATTTATTGTTATTAGGTTGAAATATCTGTGAAGTCAACAAACAATATCAGATCCTAGAGTGGGCTACCTCACCCAAATACCTTGCTTACCTGCTGTTTATGGATTACAGAGCATTATGTGAACAATATTGGTCTAGAATCAGCCTTAAACGGTACTATATGTGTTAAACAATGCATTTAGCAGCCATTATATTTGCAGTCTACAGCTATTACAGTCTAATACCTGCAGCTCCTTACCTCACAACCTGAAAGCATACAGCTCAACTGCAATGGTTAAAACAAAACATTCCTGATGTACAAAATTGGCCTTGGTGTTATTGGTATTCTTTCATGTGTTATTGCAAAACAGTTGTTATAATTAATTTCTTGCAAACCAGCTCTAATTCCACACTTATTGCACTACAGACTTTCTTGTATATACTTCAATGCATTTTCTGTCATTGTTTCATGTTTTTATTACACACCAGTTGTCAGTATTCGGTTCTTGCAAAACAGCTCTAATTCCACACTTATTGCACAACAGACATTATTGTATATACATTAAAACAGTTACTGGCAGTGTTTTGACTTTTTATTGTACAACAGTTGTCATTATGCATGTCTTGAAATACAGCTCTAATTCCACAGTTATTGAACTACAGACTTTATTGTATATACTTTCATGCACTTTAATCTTTCTTGCTTATTGCACTACATTTGGCAGTATTCAGTTATTGCAGTACAGCTGTAAGTCCACATCTATTGCATTACAATTTTTACTATATATACTTTATTGCAGTTAATGCTTTCCTATTTCTTTGCTTATTTCCATTCACTTAGCATAATACAGCCGTACTCACCAGACTCAAGGTGCAACCTGGCCAAGTGCCTTGCATGTGCCTCAATGTTGTGAGCCCTCTCCTCTGCAGCTGTTGGGAGAGAAGCACACCATTATGCATACTGGTTTACCAGACATTCAGATTAGATATAGGTGAAATAGAGGTAAAGGTACATACATACTTGTGGGGCATTCCCTGCCCGAGCTTCTCGGACCCAAGAGATTCCCCTTTCATTGCTTCAGATCATCATGGTGATGATGTACCTGGTCACCTGTGCAGGGGATACCTGTCACATTGGTGAGTTCACATGCCAGCCGGTCCTAGGAATCTGCTTTACACTTTGAGCCCTGGAAACCTCCCTGCAACAGCTAGTCTTTATGTTTTTTTTAAAAGGAGTCCAACCATGACCCTGAAATCCAGAATGACCCAACACTGCACATGAAAGCACGAACCCTCTCCAACACCTGCCATAGTATCCTTCAGAGACAGACCTCCCAATGGATTATGCTGTATTCCCACCTATTATGCTTAGTATAGCCTGTTTTCCCACCCTGAAATGCCATTGGGCAACATTTTAAAATTTGCTGCATCACTTAGCACAATGCAAACCAGCACAGCTCAGCTAAGCATCACGAAACACTCGCAAACCTGTATGCTTTGCAGTACTTAGCAGTGCACAAACCAGCCAAGCAGAGCTGAGCAGTGCATAAACATTCTCAGCCATTATTGTGTTTATATGGTGCTTAGCAGGTTTTAGCAGAACTTAGCAGAGCTTACCTAAGCGCAGCAGGCCATCATTTAAAATAATTGCTATAATTTCTATGTCAAATATTAATGCTCACTTTCCCTTCCATCTATTCAAACCCTGGACCTACTGCTTATGAGGCTGTAGCTATATCCATTTAGCTACATGGATATGTGGAATTCTGCTATACTTTTACATATACCTCTGAGCTACCTATAAGCACTGCTGTGCATCCCACCGCACCATGTAAACCCACTCAGTTATGCTTAAACATGACATTTACATAACTAATTAAATGCATCCTGTTTCTATTTTTAGATGTCTGGCAGGTGTCTTGACACTGTTTAGCATTGCTGCACTCCATGCCACATCACGTAAACATACTTTGTTTTTTTTAATTACATTGAAATAATATGATTGAACAGTGTAGGGACTGTCTTACTCATCTGCAGACACAGTTAGCACTACACTCCCTACACTGATCCAATAACCATGTTCCTCAACTCTCCCTCAGCAAAGATCCATGATTAATATGCATGGCGAGCTTCCAAGAGGAACTGTGTACATGGACATGGTAACATTGCATGTAGGCTCTACACTGTGCCTATCTGGGGTTTTATTAAATCTTGGGGAATATGTTGTAAGCTTGACAACTGATCTTAAGAACCCACAAGCTGTTATTCCGGGCTTTCTCCAGCTGATACGCCTGAAGTAATGCTTTTTCAGATTTCTCTCACTAGGATGGTTGAACTAGTGTACATTTCTAACTACCCTCCCTCATATAGCTAGATTCTTCGCTTTTTGGGCCTCAAGTCAAATTCTTGTTATGTGGGGCAAAGCCAAAGTCAAAACTGCTAAACCATTTAACTGTCTGAATAGTGGCAGTCCAGTAGAAAGTTCTTATTGGGCAGCTGCTTAGGGATCAAGGATATCTACTTTGATTTAGAATCATTTTTCTTTTCAGATTAGAGTGGTTAAGCAAGGTCTGTAAAGCTGTGAATACAGGGTAGATGTGGACAACATTCAGTTACAAACAATCTAAAGAACATAGGAATGTGGAGTCATACCTATACTTTACAAAAATTGCTACAAGTAAGCCAGATCCCATATTATTGATGCATATTTATTTTATTTATTATTTTATTATTACATTTGTTAACTGGGTTAGTCTATCTGGGTTCTTAGAAGCCCTTTTTCAGCAGATACCTAAGGAGAAAAGCTCTCAAAAAAGTTTAAGTAAACAAATAGTAAGAACAAAGATAAACACAGATCACATTTTAAGTATACATACTTCTGAAGTAATTACATAACATGCAATAAAGGAATATATAGAATGAATAGAAATACAATACAATACATATATGGACATTTTCATGTAGTATGGCAAGAAACTAAGCAGAAATATTGAAAGACTGAAGACAGATATGGGTCGAGCACTGAGCCCCAATATGTAGCATGAAAGACCTTTTACGTGAACAAAAATGCTTTTTCATCTTTTACTGATCATATATTGAAATCTCTGAACACCTAAGAATTTCAGTCTGCAGTAAGTGTCTACCTCTGACAATCACAAGATTTATTTTATATTGTTATTTGACTATTGACTTGACTTATCTGTACTTTAATTGGTTTATGGCAGAGAAAATACTTAACATTGTTACAAATATTTATTTTTGTTTGTTCATGGTGAGGAAAGCTCAAAAATTAGTAAACTTACAGCAATCATATGTTGTATTGTATAAATAGCACATGGTTTATGAACTCCATAAGTACATAACCAAAAGGTGAAGTAAGAATTAGACAGAGACAGCTTTAGAACAACAATGTGAAATGTTAAAGACTATACATGAACTACAAACTTCATATAAATAGATTAACAAGTTGTGAGTTAATTAAATAATACACTCAATGACAAAATTGATTGAGATCAACTGAGGAAGCTGGCTTACAAACAGTGGAACTAATAATTTTCCAGCTATTGGCCATCTCTTAATGAATTATTTTTTTACCACTCAGTTCATTGTACTGGATATTTCTTTGGGGGGGGGGAGTACTTCATTTAATTCTTTGCATGAGGACCAACACAAACATCTACATGCTTCTAGTTGTGAAAAATTGATACAGACCACTAATATACTCCAAATAAATGTCATGAGAGCTCTTGGGGTGTAATTTCCTAAATAAGGAAACAGAGGAGTTTAAATACAGCAAAAACACAAGCTATAATACACCTACACCATCAATGTATTAAATACTATTTACTTCTATGATTAATAAATAGTGCAGGAGTTTAGCTAGACTGAGGGGGGAAGGGGAATTCACTATATATATATATATATATATATATATATATATATATATATTTCTTTTTTTTTTAGACAACTATTTTCTTTTTCATTTGATAAGTGTCTGACAGTCTGGATATTTGTAAACCAGATCATTCAGTTCATGTTAAAAAATGAAAAACAAACATATACACATTTGATGTGGTTTACATGAATTGCATTAGGGTACATAAATGGAAACTAGGCCTGTCAAATTTGATATGGGACTCACTTTCCAAAGGGACAAACCCAACTAAGCTACTAGAATTAGTTAAATTGCTACTAGCGTTTTAATTCACTCATCAGTTTTTCTGATTGAAGCATATTATGACTGTGTTGTGTCTAAGCTTTATGCAATTACATATATAATTGGTCTACAAGTACTCAGCTGGCTTATGGACTCAGACTAGGTGGGTTACTGATATGTTTCCTTATTTCTGTAGCAAAGGTTAGGATCTGTAAATTTAACTTGCTCCATATTTTATATAATGCATGTATCCATGCATGTATGGAGTGAATGTTCAAATATCTACTTAATATTTAAGCTGGGAGTATCAGGTAAAACAAGTATGTGTTCTTTCAATTCTGAAACTATCCTTGTTGCACAGTAAACCACAGAGAGCCTGGCACAGAACATAACACATGTTGGTTTAACAAGGAAGTGCAGCCTTAAAGAAATGGAAACTCCACAGTCTTGAATTATAGGCAACCTGGCATCAGATGTGCTTTGACTGCAAGAGGAGATGGGACATCCTAAAGAACATTTGTCTGACTTTGTCCTACAGCTAAAAATGGAAATGGCAATGCCAGAGGCCTTTTTGTTATAGCCTTTATTTTCTTCTTTCTATTTGAGCAAATAGCATTACCTTAAATTAATTGTTTAAATGAAATTTTGAAGTTTAGTTCCCAGACATCCCATGCAGAGAGGTCTAATGCAGATCCACATCACAGCCCCCAAAATGTAACTAAATAAAATTAGGAAAAAGCTGGTGTGACCAAGTCTTTAGAGGCGAATAGAAAATCTATGCTAGTATGAGCAGAAAGTGTTTATTTTTCACTAGAAACATATCCATAGAAGGGACTAAAACTGAACTCTAAATGATAAGGGATTTATAGTTAGTAATTGAGCCTAGCATATTCACTACTGACAAGGAATTTATAGTTAATAATTGAGCCTAGCATATTCACTATCGACATCATTAAAAAGGTTAACTTGCAGGATTGAAATTGTCATCAAAACAAACAAAAAACATATTTGCAGGTGTGTTATCCTATTGCACCTTCATGTCTTTGGCTGTATCCCCACAAAGTGGATAAATATACTAAGTCAGAGTTAACACAACTTTGTGGGCAAAGTTACCCACCCCTTAGTTCTGCAAACTCAAGCAGCATTAAAAAGTTAACTATTTCTGTTTAATTACTGTGCATTTTTCAGTTTATACCTCACTGACGTGGTTATTCCTTCATTTTCTGTTACCTGGTCATCTTATTCGGGGACGTAAGGTAGATAGAATATACCTTGGCACTCAGCAGGAGTAAAGCAGTGAATCAGTCTTTGATGGGATGTCTGGTCATTGCAGGATGTACACATACAGTTACAAAAATGGCGATTTACAATTTCACCCATCTGCTTGTAAGCATGTTTTGTGGAATTTGGAATAAAACAGAGACGCTGGTAAAAGTCTATGTGGGCCCATGGAGGATAATCAGACTCCACACATCAGACACTCCAACCAGGAAATGAATAGAAGAACAAAGTGTTGTGAGTTGTGAATTCTAATTGCTGCAGTGCTGTGTCACAAGTGATAAGGTTAGTACAAATTATTTCCTCGAAGTACAAAGTACTGTGATTGCGATAGGGGATTTGGATAACTCCATTCAGACTTTTGTAATGACTTCTAATCAAACAGATCAAGAGCAAAGCATCGGACTTTTTTACTCATTCACCCACTTATTGAAATAAATCATTGTAAATCAAGAAGACCAGGAAAACCTGTGCAACCAAACTGTGTTTGATTGACCATTGATTTTAAACTGAAAAAAAGGAAGAAAATTAAATTAAAAAGAGAAGGTCCACCAGATCGTTGAACAGGGCTTATGGGCTAGCTTAATGGAAAAAAGTATAGGTTCATACTTGTACACAAGGCTAATGAGCAAAAGAACCTTTTTAAGCCTAGCCATGCATCCCAAATCTCTGACAAGTTCTGTTTCCCTTGGTAAGTGTAAGTAGAGGCTTGGGAGGTGAAACATTTACAAGCAGGAGCCTGGGAGATGAATTATTTAAAATCTGCCTGTGTCCACTAAAGACATAGGTGTCAAACCAGGGATACATTTCCTGTCCCCCATCCCATTGTCCAAGGTATGTTTGAATTGAGTTAAAGAGGAACTCTGCCTCACATGAATGGAGAGCCTCTTCCAAAGGACTCGTGTCTGGGATGCATACCTGTCTCTCCAGCAGTTCCTATTTATATTACAGGCAAGGTTTAAGTGTCTAGAATCTGTAGATCTGGTGCTGTTTGTTTTGTAGATATGCAGGAGGTCCATCAGGGTGAGGTCTAACAATGCCTTATATGTCAGGCATAGATCTCCCCTCAACAGTCTGTAGGAGACACAATACAGAGATGGGGCCTTCAGGTGGTCTGCACATGATATGTTACTTCTGCCCTGTATTGTTTTAGTGAGGAACCTCTGTGGATGTCCCAATTGTTGGATATGCCTGGTTAGGTACAAACTAAAGGGGGCATTGTACTCAATGATAGGTCTGATGAATACTGACTACAGTGGAACAATGACTTCCTTTGACCTAGATGCTGTGTCTTTGTTTATAAGTTGTGCAACATTGAATGATTTCCTCACTGCTGTAGACACTTGATTGTCAATGACTGGATTACTGTCTATGTGTGTCCTCAAGTCCCTGACTACTGGGTCAGCTCTTAGGTGTATGTTGTTAATATGATAGTTACCATGAGTGCATGACTTCCTGAAGAAAACTATTATGCATTTCTTGGCATTTAGTTTTAGTCCATGGCTCTGGCACCAGCTGTTTGTCTGTGTCAGTCCTTCACAGAAAACACTTGCGTCAGTTGTCAATTCAAAGACAGCTCTTGATTTGCAATCATCTGCAAATTTTGTCAGCCAGAGGCCATTAACATTGGCCTTGACTTCACAGAAGTAAATGCCACAAAGGAGCGGTTCCAGGACTGATCCCTGAGGGACTCCTCTTGTTACTGGCTTCGTTGTAGAGGTAGACTCCTCATTTCTAACTTCCTGGATCCTGTCTGTGAGCCAGCTGGCTATATACAGGGTTTCATAAGGGTTTGTACCTAACATCTTAAGTTTGTCAACAATGCCCGAGTGGGGATTGTGTCAAATGTCTTAGCCAAGTCAAGGTAGGCAGTGCGAACCATTTTACTGTCATCCATTCCTTTGGTGACCTTCTCAAAGAAATCCACCAGGTTGAGTAGGCATTACCTGCCCTTGATGAAACCAAATTGGGTTGGGTTCAGTGCCTGGAGGTTTCCTATGTTATTACTGATAATTTCCATTATAATTCTTTCCATGGTTTTGCATATGAGATTAGTGAGACTTATGGGTCTGTAGTTTCCATAGTCTGTAGATGGCCCACCTTTGTTCAGAGGGATGACAGTTGTTGTTCTCCATTCATGAGGGATGAAGCTTGTTTGTAGGCTGCGGTTAAATGTGTATGTAATTGTAGAGGGCCTGATAGATCATGGATCATGTTTCATGCTATTTAGAAGTATCCTGGGGTATCAGCTGGGCCCACTGATGCAGTGTTCTTGGCTTAGAGAGAGCATTAAGGACCTGTTCCCTAGTTATAGCAGGGGGAGTTATATTTCATGGTATTTCCTGAGGGAAGGTTGATGGGGAGAGAAAGAGGTACAGTTGGAGCTGAAGTATGACAATTGTATAGCTATAACTTGTCTTTGTTCTGCCACAGGGCCATCAAAGCAGAGGTACATAAAAGGGCCAAGGTATAAGCTGCACATTGGTATGATAGAGTTCATGAGGGGGCAATACAGAGTAAGAAAAGCACATTCCATGGGTTAAAGCAGAAGCTGCTTGTTCCAGAGACAATGACGTTTTTTGTTAAGGAAGTTCTACATGTGTAATGAGATTGGGCATGTAAAGGAAAATTACACAAGAAAGAGGAAAGAAAAACACACTGGAGATTGATTATTCTAGCTAGTATTGTTTTATTTATTTTATTTATTTATCATTTGTTGACCGGGAATGTCCGACTAGGTTCCACAGATCCTGTTTTCAGCGGAGGCCCGGGGAGAAATGCTCCAAATGCATGTCTTTGTTGTGTGGACAGGTCCACTTTAATTGCTTAACATTGTTCTCACTAACCCCATTAGCTATAAATGGGGCTTTCATGTGTGGTTTCTACATATTAGAGTAAGAAATATTAGCAAAAGAGTAATTCATCTTCATGCACTGATAACCCAATATACACCATTCATTTATTTATGTGTTTATTTACTAGATAAAATCAGAAAACATGTCCTGTATTCAGGGACAGCCTGCGAGCACAGTGTGATTAAGTGACAACCTCAGAGTCACATAGTAGACAAATGGAGACTGAAGGAATGAAACCCAAGACTATAGCTTGAAGCACAATAGCAGCTCTCAGCCTCAGTCCTCTTGAATAAACTGCCAGACAATCTGGAATTGCTTACAGATTGCTGTTGTAATGCAGCATAGATGAAACTGTATATGAAGTGTGCTTCTTAAACGTGTACTGGATTCATGATACTTTTGATACTGAGCTAGCTCTGGATGTGCGCTCATTTGTGGAGAAAACCAGATAAAGGTTATGTACACCTACATCCTATGGGAATATGTTTAAGAATCAGTGGATAATACAGTGAGATTTGATTTGTTTTTGACATAATGGCTATATTCCTTCATGCAGAGAAACTAACAATTGACTTGAATGACCACACAGTCCACTGATCTCATGAGCTGACCAACCCGCATGCCTTAACAAAAAAAAAAAAAACTACACAATCAGGTTGCCCACTAAGACTGAGCAGGCCTCAAGGAAAATGATCATGCTTCTTTTGGTCAAGAGCTATCTTCTGCCAGCATTAAGGTACTAGGCTATGGCTTGCATCATTAGTTTGCACTTGCTTACCTTTATTGTCTGAAATAACATGAAGATCTAAAAACATATAAGCACCTAAGGCCAAGGTATTGAAAAGCCTTGCATCTTTATACCTATAATTTCATGATGGTGAGTGAACTTCTTCCCAGTCACCCACCATTATTACTGTCTCTGCAACTTTCAAATTCCACAGTCCAAGGAAAACCTACATGTTGTTGTTCCTCTGTTATCTTACCATGTTATACAGGCTTATCATTCATGGATAACAGATGAGCAAAAAAGCCTAACTAACCAGAAGGACTACATCTTATAAGAAATATACAAGAGATAATCTCAAAAGAGGCTTAATCAGAGCTGCATCCAGCACTAGGCAGCCAAGGCAGTTGCCTAGGGCCCACTGGCTTGGACGGCCCACTGAACAACAAACTTGCATTTCTTCTTTAGGGACACATGCAGAGTGTGTCCTTTGTAGCATCTGTGCATACATCTTTAGTATGATGCACGCACATTTAAACAAAACAGAGAGCATGGTACAGCATGGATTTTCTTGAATGGAGAGGAGTGCATTTTGAAAACAGAATGGATTTTTTGGAGGTTAGAAGCAAGCACATTTTCTGGACAGACAAGAAGATAGAGATTTGTGGAAAATTCATGTGTGTGTGTGTGTGTGTGTGTGTGTGTGTGTGTGTGTGTGTGTGTGTGTGTGTGTGTGTGTGTGCGTGTGTGATGCCGTAGTTAGGGGTAACAGGTTAATTAATTTAACCAGGCTCAAATCCTGTACCTCAGTTACAGGAGACCAGAACCTGAATCCTCTACACAAAATACCACACTATTAGTTTTAAGCATTTTCAAGGAATTGTGATGTGAGTTTCAGTACATTTTCAAGGAATTGTGAGCTTCAAGGGAGGAGACATTTACTGCTGGTTATACTAAGTCGGTTTTCAATGTGCTACTGTTTTGCTTAGCAAAGAGTCATTACTGTTTGTCCTAGAGAATTTTAAAGCAGTGTTAGTAGCATAACAGGTGGTATACTTGCTTTTAATGCAGAAATCTGTGGGTTCTATTCTCACACCATGTAGATGGATTGTTGATATTAGTAGCACAACAAGTGGCATACTTGTTTTTAATGCAGAAATCTGTGGGTTCTATTCTCACACCATGTAGCTGGATTGTTGATACTGTGTTGTACTTTAAGGGCGGCATCTGATAATGCATTCCTGTTGTCCTTTGAATGAGATTCCTTGTGACTATGAACCTGTAGTCGGTGTGCCATCCATTCCCTATTGCAATATTAGCAGCTTGCTAATTATTTTTTTAATGTAATATAGGTAATTTATTCTTTAAGGGCAGCAGGCACTGACTTTGTAGTTGAAACACTGAAATCTAAAGCTGTTTGCTAGTAGCAACCTCTTCATTATATACAAATCACTTTAATGTGGAATTATTCAGATGACTTTTGCTTCTGCAGAGGTTGTGCATATTGACTGGCATTGGTGGATTGTAATGGCAGAAGTTTGAGGGGCCTTTTATGATTGACATATTATAAAATGGGCAGTTTTGTCATTATTGGTTCATATATTTTGTTTCATTACTTACTGTAAAAATGTTCAAAACTACAAATTTAAAATGTGCTCTAACAGTTGTTGCTGTATTATGCAAATAATATAACTTAAAACAATCAGGAAGATGAATCAAAGAACACATGCATGTGTGCATGGTCCTAAATGCGTGCAAGGGGCCTATGGTTTGAAAACAGCCCAAAGGTAAACTTAATCTGCCACTGGCCAGATACATTTTCTTTGAATGTGGGTTTCAATGCTGTTTCAAAGAATGTGAGTTTCAAGTGCAGAGCAGCTTAGTGTTAATGCTAAGTCTGTTTTTATAGTGAGACTTAACTATTTTGTTTAGCAAATGTGTAACAGTGTTTGTACTATACATTTTGAAATAAAAGTTTTAAATTAAATCCAAATATCTGTAATCATTGAGGACTAAAGAAGAAAATAATATACACAATGATAGGTTTAAACAGTGTTTATGGTAAGGAGAAATAGGCAAGTAATGGGACACTGGAATGGCTGCAGGGGGGTGTTGTGGAGTGGGCCCCAGTTCATTAGCCTGCCTAGGCCCACATTTGACCATGATCTGGCTCTGCATTTAATATTTTTAGAAAGAAAAACAGTTGAAAAAGAATTGAAAGCTTATAGTACAAAGTGCAAAGAGAGCACTTGTACTAAATTCTCACAAAATGCAATGATATGTGGTTTCAGGATACAAAGTAAGGGATATTGTTACCTTAAACTTTCTAGCTAACATATGTATATAGGTGATAAAAGTAAGCTATATGTTATATATGTAATACACTGTATTACTGTAGGGACTGAAGTTAATCCCATATATGAGCAAATGACAATGTCCAAAATGACTGAAGTATCTCTCGAATATTTAGGCATTTTCTCAGCAATCTTAAGCCACAAGGAGTACATGCAGCTGATGACATCCACCCCCTGAAATTCTTCAAACTTGTGGTTACCAAGCAATCATGACCAGTAAGTATCATTGCCAACAGACACATAATCCTATCTTGCAAATAAATAGAAGGAAACAGCTGTGTTCACTGTATTTAAGGGAGGTACATCAGATGATATCACTCACTTTAAACCATTTGCCATCTTCTCCCCTATCTGTGACTGTCAGAAAGACTGTACATGGATAATTATTAAGATTTTCTACACTAAAAGAATCATATCCAGCATTCAGCATGCAATTCATCCAGTTAATGTTGTAGGTACAGCTTCATTGAGGTTTCAAAGAGTCAGCATATGGAATAGAGCTAAACAAGATTTGCTGGGGCTGTTTTCTTGGGCAATCTCCAAGGCATGTGACAGCATGAACCACTCCTTTCTCCTACCAGACTACCCCTACTGTAGTGTAAACAGTCTATCATAAACTACTGCAACAACTGCATGAAAAGAAGGAAGGAAGCTTTAACATCAAGCATGTCTAATTTCCCATTTTGTAGGTACTCAGCGAGTCCCACAGATGTTCATACATACAGTACACTGTTACTCTTCTCCATTTTTATCAACAACTTCATGTAAACATAGAGGTCAACCACAACTGATTTAGTATGAAGAATCCAGTACCCTGCTCTGCCCTGGAATAGAACAATAATGGCACAAATTGTAACACAGAAAGGCCACCACGACTGAATCCTGGCTAGGGAAACGTGATCCAGCTAACAAATGAAAGACTGAAGCTTGCTATTATCTGCAAAGAAACATAAAGAATCCAAACCCATACTATGATACATCTTGACAAGCAGTGGGTCAGCATTCTATCAATTTCTAGTGGTCAGCTTTGATAAAAACAAAAAAAAATGGGTAAGAAACTAAATCTTGGAGAAAAAAATGAACCTGTAGTTAGTAATGCTATTCACTCAGTTTTTTTCTTGGCAGAGGTGGAAATGGATAACATGGAAAACACTTCTTGTATACAACACAGTAAGCAGGTGTTCTGTCATAATGTAAAGTAACTTTTTCAAAGAGCTGCAAAGTTTAAAATCTGTTCAGGGTCAAAAGAATACCACTGGACCTTCATGAAAAAATAGGTAGACTGGATCTAGTTAGTAACTTCAAACTCATTGACTTTACTTTTGCTAACAAGCTGCTGCACGGTTTCAGTTACCTGACCATTATAATCTCACTAGCTTGTTACAGCCATCACTAGAGTTAGGTTTTATATTGACTTGCTAAGGTTTTCACTTAATGTGACAAACACAAGTCAGTGAAAAAAATAACCAAATGAGCTTTGCCAAACTATGTTTGTTAAAAAATCTTCTAAATATGTGAGGAGGTATACCCCCTTCCCCTTCATATCACTAATTATTACTCAGAAATGATTTTATTTCTGTAGTGGGGTTTTAGGATACAGTATGTTGCTGATAAAACATAATTGAAAAGGCAAGGTTTCCTAATAACCTAATGAAAAATCATTATGTTCCCCTAATGAAAACTAATAGCAAGGTTCTCCTTTTCTTGATCTTTCAGTGAAGATGCCAACATGGAAAGGGCCAATGAACTCTGCATTATCCATGTAGCTGTACTGCTAAGTGTATGAGGGGCTCCACCAGCCTCACAAGAACTTAAAAGGGTCAAATGTCTTTAATTCCTGATTTACATTTTAATAATGGTTAACTAACAAGCAGTAAAACAATTAAATTATTTGCCAAAAACAACGACAATTATCGTTTCACATTTGCCCTGGTTTGTCTGTTTCATCATTGTCTTCCTTGCCGTTTGGGAACACAAATGGATCTTCCCACCTCCTGTAAAATCATTCTGTATTTCTATTTTATATTCAATTTAAATGTAAAAACTTTGTTTATATAGAGAGGTGATGCTGAATATTGTCTTTGTGTTAGTGCTGACAGAAGAGTAATTTAAGGGATGTAGCACCTAAAACAGCTTCTTTTCCTTTAAAGGACTACTCCATGCAAATGAAAAAACATGTATTTTTTTATCTTGTTATAAATTACTGCATCTGCCAAAGCTTAAATCTGCCTGCAGCAAAATAAGCACTCATTGCAAAATAAGCACTCATTCCTAAATTTATTTTTTTATTATCCTTGTCTGCCCTCATGGGGGCAGATATCCTGATTTTGTTGAAAAGTTAATTTGTCTCATAATGCACAGATTGTGAAAATAAGTAGTATTACCATTTGTTGTCAGACTAGACTTCCATTCATTTAGAAAAGAACACCTGAAAAAAACTGCCAAGTTTGAGAGTCTGCAGCTCATGTGTCATTGACTGTTTTGCACTGAGTTTTACAGGCGTTGTTGCTACTAATGTACTACACATTCTCTGAAAGAAGTTTGCAAAAGTGTCAACAAATTGCTGAGATAAGAAAGTCTTTTTACCAAGAGCAGTTTTGCAGGTTTCAGTTCTTGGCCAAGTTACAGCTCCCATCTCCCCTTCCTCAATGAGCTAGTCTCACGTCTAGTTTGAATTGCATTCTGGGTGCTCACATGGTTATCTTTACATAGTTATTCTGTTACTATTGCTTTATGTAGTTTGTCTTAGTTGTATACTTGTAGCAACTCAGCAACAGACTCCTGGAGAAAGCTTCCAAATCAGATATTTGTACTGAAACAGTACCAGCAGCTGGAGCAGTGATGCCATACTTCAAACAGGGCACTCAAACATTGTACTAACAAACACAGGGAAATGTAGCTGTCTCAATCAAACAATGATGAAATTGCTAAGGAGGGACTACACTGAGCATGATTTTACTCTTAATCCCTCCATTTCATAATGTATAGCATTCACATCACACTTACAAAGGCACACCTCCACTTCCCACAAATACACAGCTATCAACAACTACACAACATACCAGTCAGCTTTGAGGATTTTCCCTCCTATTTGCAAAACACTGCTGTAATGGCTTTGGCAAATGAAAAAAACTGCTGTCAATTGAGGAATCCTATCCCTGTCTATTGGAGCCAGTCCACTGCACTTACACAAATTTCTCCCTCAGCAGAGCAGCAAGCAAGTTTCAGTACAGATTTGTTCCATAGTTCTTTTACAACACACACACGTGCACACACACACACACACACACACACACACACACACACACATTACACATGTTGGAGAATTGTAGGGCTTTGACTCCCTCTCCCCAAAATAGTGCTGTAATGACTAAGAGGTGCAAGAACTATTAGCACATGTCAACTTAGGACACCCTGAAAAAACAAAAAGGCAGTTTGATGAAGACAACACGGGTTTAATAATTGAATTATCCTTAAAACCAACTGTACAGAATTTCATCCCGCCAAGAAATACCGGAACTTCATCAGATACATTCAATAAAAGTAAAACATGCCTTTAAATAAGGTAAAATCCAATCACAAAATCAAAGACATTGCACACACAGCCCTTCTCAACACCCAATCAGTAATCGGCCTCATGACCCCCCACCACTACCACACAGTTCTTACTCGCAAAAGCAGCTTGTTTCTAACTTGGGTATACACAGTAAATAAAGTCATTTCCTTAAAACATATTATGTTCGTATTGCATTATTATGTTGAAAAAACACATAAACTCTATCTCATACATGCTTTTAATTTAAGCAGACATACTAATGATGCTGCTTCATTTAAGCCTGGTCATGCAGCTGCCAATAGAGTTCCGCTTTTTCAAGCAGAAACGGCCATGCCCCACCTCTGTCTGAAACCTGTATAGTGTCTGAAACAATAAATTTAAATTTATGTTCATTGTAAGCATTAATATGTCTAGCCAATGCATTAGTTGGTTTATTGTTATGGATGTCACATAAATGTTCGCTTGTCCTACACTTAAACTTATGCTCTGTCTTGCCTATATAAAAGCATGGGCAAGACTGACACAATGCACCATAAACTACTCTTGTGGAGTTGCAGTTGGGTTTTCCATAAATAGTAATGCTTTTATTATTAATTACAACCTGTCCTACATCCAAAATGTGTTTGCAAAAGGTATAGGCTCCACATGTTTTCATGTATCCTACATTTATTATCTGCTTAAAATTGCAACCTTTCCTGTATACTAAAATGGGTTTCTCTCCCACTTTTTCTCTAATGGAACTGTCATTCCTTAAAATACTCCAATTCTTTATTAAAATTTCTTTTAAAACATTGTTATCAAGACAAAAAGCAGTTATAAGAGCACTGCTAAAATTCCTGGTTTCATTTAAATTAGTGGCCTCTAAACTTGAAGCTCCATCATTATTAATGTCAATGGACTCTCGAAGCATTGTCCATTGGGAAAGGTCATGATTAAGTAATGGTGTAAAGTGCCCGATTTCTCTCTTATGCATTACTTCTCTAAAGAGCTTGTCCAGTAACCATAAAGGGTATACCCTATTGACAAACATCATTTCCATTGTTTCACATTCTTCTAGGAATCTACCCCAATTTGTAATCATACAGGCTGCTCACACTAGCTGACCCTTCACAATAGCTTGTTTCTGAGCAAATGGGTTATTACTTTCAAAGTATAAATAGGTGTTTGAAAAGATTGGCTTGTGAAAAATTAAAAACTTAGGACACCCCACAGATGTTGCAGCAAGTCTATTGGACTGACACCACTATCCCCCAAGTAAAACTTTAAGCCAGTGTCAGTCCAGCTTTGTTCCACAGTTCTGTTACTCCATATATGCAAAAATTACACACACAGATCCAGAATGTCACGTGGCCATGAGCAGGGCTTTTTTTGTGCTGGTATGTGTCAGTATGACATACCAGCACCTCAGCTGCCCTGTTTCTTTAAAAAAAAACTTTCTTTTTTAAGGGAGTTCTTCTTTAAGAATGCCCTTTGTGTTGGGTCGCACAGACGCAGAAGACCTTCTGTGTCTGCGCGATGTGTGATCGATCATTTACATCTTCCTGGTCTGCTCGCATGGAATTTGAATTACCGAAGATGTTTGGACTGTGGAACGCAACCGGACAAGTGAGTGGTAGGTGTGCATGTGTGTTTAAGTTTTTAAGAGGAGTGTGTGTGTGTGCTTGTGTACAACAAATAGGTTGGTGGTGTGTGTGTGTGTGTGTGTGTGTGTGTGTGTGTGTGTGTGTGTGTGTGTGTGTGTGTGGGAAACTGACTGAAATGTCCAGATTTTTACAGAATGTCAAGAGTTTAGACTCACATCCGTGGCCTGTTTCTCATAAAACTGTTTTTCTGGCAATCCCTGACAAATCATTGAAGATTAAGACAGCAAATACTGGCAGACATTTGAGCTTTAGACTCCATATCCTTCAGAAAGTTCATACTAATGCAAAACTTGTTCTATCAACTTTCTAAGTTTGTAAGAGCAATATTTAAAAGGTGTCCCTATTTTTGGACATTTGTCACCCCCATTGTGTGTGTCTTTGTCCAGATTTCTTGCTCTAAATGGGTTGATGGGTCTGGGGAAGGGTCTAAGAGGGAGGTAGGGGTGTATGTGTGTGTAATACCTCTCAACTGTACAGATTTTCACAGAATATCCAGATTCTGCCTTATATTTTTGGTCTGTTCCTCATAAAAATTGTCTTTTTGTTTTTTGAGAAATCACCGGGATGATCTAAGGATTACATTTACTAACTAATGGCATGCATTTAAGTTTAGTTTCAGACTTCATATCTTTTAAAAAATGCATTCTAACACAAATTTTGTTATTCTTGCCGCTTTCTGTACTTAGCACAATTCCTTCTAGATCATGTGATATGGGAAGGACTTTTAAACTTTTCTTTTCAGTTCATTTTTTATCTGATGAAGTCTTGTAATCAACTTGATGAAAGTGCATATGGTCATTTAATTTAATAAAACAGTGGTGGACCTACTCCTGGCTTCTTACTTTCCTTCATGTTTTTTACTTTCTGAACTTATAAGAGCAATATTTAAAATGTGTCCCTAGTTTGTCTAGACTTCTTGTGCTAAGAGGTTGAGAGGTATGGTGTGTGTGTGTGTGTGTGTGTGTGTGTGTGTGTGTGTGTGTGTGTGTGTGTGTGTGTGTGTGTGTGTGTAAGAGATAGGCAGCATACCCCTCAACTGCCCAGGATTTTGCAGAATGTCCAGATTTGTGCCCCATATTTTTGTTTTTTCCTCATAAAAAGATTGAAGTTGCTAAATAATGACAGATATTTGAGGTTTAGACTTCATATCCTTAGAAAAATGCATAATAACACAAATTCTGTTATTCTAGCAATTTTCTTAAGTTCATGAGAGAAATATGTATAATCCATTCCTATTTATTTTATACTTTGTCCAGATTTCTTGCATTAAAAGGCTGAGGTGTGTGTATGAGACAGTGAAATGCCCTAGTTAGGGTTAGCAGGTGGTTAATAATTTGCTTAGGCTCAAGCCCTGTACCTTAGCTACAGGAAACAATAGCCTGAATCCTCTACCCAAAATATGCAAATGTTTTGCTTAGCAAATGGTATCACTGTTGTGTGTTTAGAATTTTAAAGCAATTTTAGTAGCACAGCAGGTAGCATACTTGTAGATGGATTGCTGATACTATGTTGGATTTTAAGAGGGTGGGGTGCTGCAGTCCTGAGTATGTCCTCCTTTGGATAAGATGCCTAGTAACCATGAACCTGTTTTAGTTTGCCATCCATTCCCTATTGCAATATTACCAGCTTATCATTTTTCATGTAAGATAAGGAAATGTATTCTTCAAGGGCAGCAGGCAGTGAATTTGTAGATGAACTACTTAAATATAAACTTTTTTGCTAGCAGCAACCTTTTAATTAGTTACAGTCATATCTATTTAATGTGGAATTATTCAGATGACTTTTACTTCTGCAGAGACTGTGCATATTGACTGATATTGGTGGGTTGTAATGACAAAAGTTTGAGTGGCCTTTTATGGCTGAAATGTTCTGAATTGGATAGTTGGGGCATTATTGGTTCATATGTTTTTTTTTTGTTTACTTACTGGATATAAATTTAAAATATGCTCTAACAAGTGGTGTATTACAAAAGGGATATAATTTAGTTATTATATAATATAATTTAATACAATCAGGAAGGTGAATCAAATTGCATAGTCTTAAAAATGTGTGCAAGGGGTCAATGATTTGAAAACAGCCCAAAGGTAAACTTAATTTGCCACTGACCAGATGCATTTTCTTTGAATGTGGATTGCAATGCTGTTTCAATGAATGTCAGTTTCAAAGTCACAGACGTTTTAATGCTAAGTCTGTTTTCATTGTGAGATTGTACTGCTTTGTTAAGCAAACATCTATCAGTATTTGTGTTGGAAAAATTGAAATAAAAGTTTTAAATTAAATCCAAATATCTGTAATCATTGTAAAAGTAAAGCAGAAAGCAGTCTGCACACTGAGAGCTTTGAACAGTGTTTATGGGGAGAAATAGCCAAATAATGGGACACAGGAATGGCTGCATGTGTGTGTGGGGGGGGGGGCTAGGGGGCATGACCCAAATGCAACATATGCGTACTACAACCTGTTTGTTTACAAAAAAAAAAGCAATGGCCCTGACTCATTGGCCAGCTCTCTGCAAAACAGCGTTGTATGACTACTGTGGTCTAATCAACTGCTGTTTTCTTGTTTTGGACACACGTGCATTATCACCCACACACACACACACACACACACACACACACACACACACACACACACACACATATATATATATATATATATATATATATATATATATATATATATATATACCATGGTATCTGCAAAATTCACATGCACAAATAAATGTCAACAGGTAAAGACAAACAGTAAAATACTCAAGAGTTTTGAATACATACACTAATTTATGGTACTAGTTCTTTCAAATGTATCAGATTTCACTAAATCACTGTGGACTGAACAAAATTGACAAACTCATTTGACTAAAATCACATTTCATTGATTTGTGATTGACAGAAAATTATAACGTCTACAGAGTGTCAGTGTTGTTGAGTTTTATGTTTGAATGGAAGCAGTGACTGACTTTTTTCTTCTCTTCACCGTTGTGTGACTACATAATTAGTATATTTATGTAAGAGAGTCTGCAGGGCAAGTACCTCCCAAGTTGTCACCTTTGATCTTCAGACAAAAATCTGCTTGACATCTACAAGCTGTAAAAAAGCTGCATTCAAAGCTTATATTAACACTGTGTAGAAAGCATCAGGAATATGATCCCTGCACCAATCAGGGCAACACATAACATTCATTTATTTAATTTGCAGCTAAAAGGATGCCTGGTCTGATTCCTGGCTTTGTACTTGCTGCACTCTGATTAAAATTTGAGCTCCTTTTCCTCTAATACCTATATGTATCCTATGTCTCCTTTTCCGTGGTTTCATTTTTCTTACTCGTAATATTATTTTTACTCATTATTTCTCCTGCCTCCCATATCTACCCCAGTTATTACTTCTAACAAATACTTTTTCTCTCTCTTCCATCTTTTCTTCTTATCCTCCTTATCCAGCATTTGAATTTTTCCACTCTGACATTTGTTTTATGAGTGAGTAACAAAGTGTTGCACTTACAACATGTCAGCACATTTCAATGCTGCATGATATTGTATTTATCTTATTTTAATGATGGTATATGTATATTATTATACGTCATACATGCATTCAAATTTGTATTATTCTAGGTATTTACAGTATATTGTAATATGCAGTGGCGGCTTGTGATATCTGACTGCAGCCTCCCCCCCCCCACCAGCTGTGAGCCACAATGGTACAGTCCTACAAATCCTCCATACAAAGTGTATCCGGACTGCTGCCTTTCCAGTCTGGATTCAGGAAGAAGGAATGGACTGCTGCCTCTCCAGTCTGGATTCAGGAAGAAGGAAGCAGACTGCTGATGCCCCAGTAGTCTATGCGGTGCTAACTGCATAGACTGGAAGGGGATCTAACTGCAGAGTCAGCAGTCTTGGAAGGAGCCGAGAAACTGGAAGTGTGCATTCTGGCACAAACACAGGATTAAGCTGAAGCTGTGGGTTTACTGAAGCTGTTACAGACTTTGCAGGAAAAATCTGAAGCTGTTACAGATGGTGCAAACACAGGATTAAGCTGTGGGTTTACTGCAGGAGAAGAGAAAGCTGTTACAGAGAAATTGCAGATACAGGATGAAGAAGGTGTGTGTGTGTGAATTGCCCAAGTTGGTTTATACTGGTGTCTAGAGAGATTGTTAGTGGTGATTAGAGAATACCTCAGGCTTGAACGCTGTACCATGGGTGCAAGTAACTTCTTCTTCTGGCTTTTCCCTGTTAGGGGTCACCACAGTGGATCACCTGTTTGCTCATGATTGACAGTGGAGTTTTATAGTGTCGAGTTGCCAGCCCGGCACCCAACCTTCCACAGCAGGCACACACATGCACTCACACCTAGGGCCAATTTAGAGTATCCTATCCACCTGCAGCATGTCTTTGGGAGGAAACCGGAGCAGCCAGAGGAAACCCACGTGATCACAGGGAGGACATGCAGACACAGCACAGAAGGCTCCCCAGCTGAGGATCGAACTGGAGAACCTCTTGCTGTGAGGTGACAATGCTAACCACTGCACCACCATGGCTGCCCACCTTGGGTGCAAGTAACAAGAGCCTGAATTCCCTACCCACCACCATTTCTGAAAGTTACGCAGATTTTTGCCTCATATTTTGTTCTGTTCTGTTCCTAATAAAATCTGTGGTTTCTGAGTTTTTAAGTTATTAAATAGTTGATGGTGCAGTGGTAGCATTGTTGTCTCACAGCTAGAGGTTTGCTGGTTTGATTCTTGGCTGGGGTGCCTTTTGTGTGGAGCCTACATGTCCTCCCTGTGTTTGTGTGGGTTTGTTCTGGTGTCCTCCCATGTTACAAAGACATGTGTCTGCATTATTTCTCCCTGGGCCTCTGCTGAAAATTGGCTTTTGTTCCAAGTCAGATTTTTCTGGTTAACAAATGTTAAATAAATAAAATTGACAGGCATTTGAATTTCAGGCTTCATATTCTTCAGAACGTACATAGTAACACAAAGTCTTTTATTCTAGCAATTTTCTAAGTTTATAAGATGAATATTTGAAATTTGTCCCGATTTTTGGGACTGTATTCCCCCATTATTGACTTTGTCCAGTTTTTTTTTTTTTTTTTTTTTTTTGTGCTAAGGTTGAAAGATATGGTGAGAACTGAATTCACTGAAAATGTTTGAGGGCTGTATTCCCCCATTACTGGCTTTGTCCAGGTTATTTGTGTTAAGGTTGAGAGCTATGGTGAGAACTGAATTCACTGAATATGTTTGAGGGTTGTATGCCCTCATTACTGGCTTTGTACAGGTGTTTTGTGCTAAGAGGTTGACAGCTGTGGTAAGAACTGAATTCACTAAATGGTAGCCATTTAAGTTTCAGTCTTCCTCTTTCTCATGAAACAGCTGAGTTGGCGTAGTGGTATGTTGCTCTGACTGTTTTGCACAGGGTCCTAGGTTCAAGACCTGGCAGTAAAATGCATGGTGTTAACACAACATTTTATTCTAGCAACTTTCCAAGATTATACAAGCAATATTTAAAGTGTGTCCCTGGCTTTTGTCCCTCCCCAATACAATTTGGCTTTTTCCAGATTTCTTGTGCTGCAAAGTTGAAAGATACAGCTGAGTGTTGAGTAGATTTTACAAGGAGCTGAGAGGTGCAGGGGAAGAGAAGTTTAGTGCTGCTTATATTAAGCCTGCTTGCATTGTTAATAGCACAATAGGTAGTGTCATTGCTTTTAATGTAGAAGGCTGTGGGTTCTACCCCCACATTATATAGATACATTGCTGATATTGTACTGTGTTGTAAACAGGGTGGATGCTGCTGTCTTGAAAATGTCCTCTTCGGTGAACATACCCAGTAACTATGAACCCGTCTGTTATTTGCCATCCATTCCCTATTGCAATATTACTAGCTTATCATTTTTTAATGTAATATAGGCAATTTATTCCTCAAGGGCAAGAGACACTTTATTTGTAGATGAAACAATGAAATATAAAGTTGTTTGCTAGCAGCATCCTCTTCATTAGTTACAGATATATTTAATGTGGAATTACTTAGATGACTTTTACTTCTGCTAAGATTGTGCAGACTTACTGATACTGGTGGATTGTAGAAGTTTGAGTAGACTTTTATGATGGAAATATTCTCAATTGGGCAGTATTGTCATTATTGGTGGATGTATTTTGTTTCATTGTCTACTGGAAAAATGTTGAAAACAATACATTTAAAACACCCTCTAACTGTAATTATACAAGGAATATAATTTAATGCAATCAGGAAGGTGCATCACAGAACACATGTATGTTTTGTGTGTAAGAGGGCACTATCTGAAAGCAGCCAAAAGTTAATCTTTATCTGCCACTGTATTTTCTTTGAATGTGGGTTTCAATGCTGCTTCAATGAATGTGAGTTTCAAGGGCAGAGAAGTTTTAATACTAAGTCTCTTTTCATTGTGAGACTGCATTGCTTTGTTTAGATGTCCTAGTGTTTCTGCTGTAAATTGCAAAATAAATTTTTTAAATGAAGTCCAAATCATCACAGACGTAAAGCAGTATGCACATTACTGTTTATGGTAAATGGGGTGACATAGCCAAGTAATGATTCATTGGAATGGCTGCAGGGGAGAGGCTCCATTCGACCATGATTTTGTGAGGGGGGAAGGGTGGCAAACTCAGACAGCCACAGCTGAACTATACCTCTCAACTGTCCAGGTTTTCCCAGAATTAATAGATTTTTGCTTCTTATTTTTGGTTTGTTCCTCATAAAATTTGTGGTTTTCTGGCAAATTATTTAGGAATTAAGTCATTAAATAATGAGAGACACTGAGTTTCAGACTTCATAACCTTCAGAAAAATGCGTGCCAAAGCAAGAACTGTTATTCCATCAACTGTCTCAGTTTATACAAGAGCAATTGTTAGTACTGTTTATATGTTCCCCCAAGATATTTGGCCTTGTCCAGATTTCCTGCATTAACAGGTTGAGAGATACATGCAAATAAATTGCTTTATAGAATTAAACATATCCAAACCTCTCAACTGTCCCCGATTTTGGCTCAAAATGTTGCTCTTCCCTAATAATCCCTCCGGAAAATAGCAATTTTGGTAGAAAACGTGGAGGGTTTACAATTAATAAATAACTGTAATAATCAGAGTTATATATTACTTTTACTTCAGAAATGCATGTAGATTCTTTTATTTTGTCAGCTGCTCAAGTTAGCAGTACTAATATTAAAAAAGTGTCCCTTTTTTGACAGGTTCCCAGCTGTATTGTGTGGCTATTTTATATTTTTGCCTCACATTTTGGTCCATTTTTCATAAAATTTAGTTTTTTTGACAAATTAGTGGCAAATCATTAAAGACTGAAGTTAGAAAATAACGACAGACATTTGAGTTTCAGATTTCATACCCTTCAGAAAATTCATACTAATGCAAGACCTACTATTCTATTATCTTTCTAAGTTTATAAGAGCAATATTTAAAAATTGTCCTTATTTTTGGGCCTTTGTCCCACTTCTGTGTATGGCTTTGTCCAGATTTCTTGCTCTGAGGTTGAGAGGTATGACAAATGTGTCAGGGCCATCACAGTCAGCCAGAGACATTTCAAATTGTGACATACTTGTTGCATGCCACTCCGCCATGTATTGACTCTGGATGTGTCCAAGCAAGGCAAGGAGCAGTTATGCAGTGTAAGTGTGCAGAGTATCCACCTATCCAAGGTTAACACAAGTACTACAGTGGCTTTTTATCTGTCCTTGATTTTGCAGAATGTTCTGGTTTCTGTCATATTTTATACTGTTGAATTATGCTTATTATTATTCAGAAAGTGCCTGTTGCTCTGTGTTTAACTAGCAATGCTTTAATAACCATCAGGTAAGCTTGTCTGAGATTGTAAGATGCAAGTAAGCTTTAATAAGCATACTGTTAAAGAATTGCCAATATTGAAAGCCTTTCTGTTGTTGCCATGCAGAGAATACTTGCATAACTAGATAATGTATAAGCCTTGGGTATTGAAATGCATATGACAGTATTTCTAATAAAGAACAGGATTACATTATTTTAAGAAGCTCATTACATTTGTTGGAGACTTGCAGTCATCTTTGCAGGCTTTACCTGTAAACTAAACAGAATGCCAATCTATCATGTGTGGTCTATAATCTGTGCAGTAATCCTTTAAGCAATGTATCTTTAGCTTGTTTCTTGTTTGCTTTTCATTTTTTACTTTGATCGTGTTTTCCCCATGAAGCAAGTAAATAGTTGTTGTCAGGCAGCAGGTCTTTTTTGGATAAGAAACATTTTTACAAGTAGGGGTATCAAAGAGATTGCTACTTTCAGCATGTTACTTGGTACTTTAATAAAGCTGAATATAAATTATAATTAGAACTGCAGTGCAAGGGAAGTGGTTTGAGTTGAGTGCTGCTTGTTTTTCTTATACTTGATTTTGACTGGCATTCCAGTAATGTATTTAAAAAGTAATTTATTTTTTCATGCCTCACAATGTTTTTGTTTCCATCTAGATATTAAGTAAGCTGTCATGCAGCCAAAGCATTGAAATATTTTTTTTCTTCTACACTTCATTTTGTCTTGATTGGACTCTCATAATTATAGTTTGGCACCCAGGGCAGCGTATTTAATTAAAGTTACAGTTTTTGTGGTTTTGAGCATAGCTCCTCCCCTTTCTAGTTGGTCGTACCCCTTCCCATTGACCCCACCCATTCAGCTGTCTCCTGCAGCCCCCCTTTGATTTGAAGTCACAAGCAGCCACTGGTAATATGATGCAAAGTTTCACCTTTATATATGCATTTTCTGTTCTATTTTTTTTTTTTTTTTTTTTTTTGTGGCACTTTGCTATCGGGGCCTCAGCTGAAAATGGATAAAATTGCAGAGTGTCTTAAAAGTTCACTACCTAAATTTCAAAGTTCTGAGACACAGAAATTACAGTAAGTGTCTTCAGCGAACTCCAAAATACATTACTGGTGCAACACCCACAGTGCCACATTCAGACGCATCTCACAGTGTCTAAACCCATAAGGGAGACAACCTCACAATCTGATATTTTGGTCATTAGAGACTCCATTTTGAGAGACTCTGATGTCCCACTCACCATGCTACTCTAGGAGAGGGTTATGGTCTCAGTTGCCTAAAAGGGACCAGGATCTATCAGGTTATACACTCATTCAAGTCACAGAATCACAAGCACCAGTATGATTTAGTCATAGTCCCTTGGGCATAAATGACCTGAGATGTACCTTCCTGAACTATTTGAAAAGAGACTTGATGGAGATTTCCAGCTATTAGTCCCAGGCAGGAATGAGCCTAGCAGTGAGCAGCATTCTACCTTCTCCAAGGCTGATGCCACAAAATAAATGGAAGATATTGTCTTTCCACTCCCTACAAGCTCTCCTCACTCTGTAGAGTATAGATGTCTGTGTAGTACTGACATAAGGTTTAAAGCCAGACACAGCACACCAGCAGAGCAAGGCTTTAATGCCTTTCACACATTTAGACCAGCTACTATACAGAAAGGGACAGAGAGTGGAGGTGTCTCTAGTTACATCACACTTCAAGGTGGGTCAAGCAATATGCTACACTTGAGGTTCTGCACGTACAACTCACTGTAACCTAAACTGGGAAACTGCATGTTCAGCAAATCCAATGTTCAGTAAAACTAAGTGATAGTTTTTCTATGTCAAACAAATGAGCACTGGGCTAAAAGAAAGAACTGACATCTCTCTCTGTTTTATATATATATATATATATATATATATATATATATATATATATATATAAATACATATATATATATATATATATATATATATATATATATATATAAATACATACATATATATATATATATATATATATATGTGTGTGTGTGTGTGTGTGTGTGTGTGTGTGTGTGTGTGTGTGTGTGTGTATACTCAACTGAAGTTGAAGTCTGATGAAACGTATATTGTATGTGAAAGCACTTACTGTAACTGCAGTCTGTTTTTATTTTCACTATTAAAACTTTGGTACATAGTTTGCTGTGGTGAGCCTTATTTGTTTTATATTTATTCTTTGTTTTGCTATCATGAGGATCTTCATCCAGGACCATTTTATTTTGCATTGTTATAAGACTAGGGTGGTTCAAAAACAAGAGTGCATTTACAGAATGTAACCTCCTACCCTGGAGTTATGAAGCCCTTTATTGCATGCAGGATTAGTCTAAGAGATATTTTCAGCAATATGGCCAACGTGCGATCCAGGAACGAGCTCACAGGACATGCACGTGAGCTCTTAGGCTAATCCTGAACTGACCAAGCTCCTGTATGAAAATTACCCTCATTTGCAGGTGAAAGCCATGCAAATGAGGGTAATTTGTGATCTAGGAAGCTGGCAGCTAGCAGTGTAGGACGAGTGCAGTCTGCAGAAATGTACTTGGTTAGTAACCAAGTACATTTCTGCAAACTACAAAACGGAGCTATGACAGCTCCAAATAAAGGCTGCATATTATTGAGGAAGCATGCCAATGGCCAAGTAGAAGGCCATTGGCATTGCAAACTGTTCCAAAAATAAAAAAAATCAACTTTTATTTTTTTTTGCCGATCTCAGTTGTTTAAGCATAGGGCAGTGGCACGCAAACGGGATCAGGGAAAAATAAAAAAATAAACGTAAAATGAGCATTCTAACTAAAAGCAGTATTCTGCCATGCAAGTCAATGGCAGGCATAAGATAACCTGTCAGTGAGTAATGGTTACAAAGGGGAGAGGCTCGGTGTGGGACATGTAACTATGCTTTAGCAGGCAATCCTATGCAAATGAGGAGAAGGATAGTGAATCCCAGATTTCCCCAGGGTGTGAGGCAGGTCCCAAGAGTATAAGAGTATAAATAGCTGGGTGCAAGACTAGGAAATAGGTGACATCATGGGGGGCATGTCAGGCATACTGTACGTGGATTGGAGCCCTGTGGCTCGGGACTGCTCCTAGCTTAGCACAGCTAAGCTAGAGGTGTTTCCAAACTGCCTAGCACTCTTTCCAAAGTGTAACCAGGTGTGCACGCCATGCACCAAGTTTTACAGGAAGAAAAAGGAAGATAAACCAGGAAATAGCAGCTCTGTGCACATTTGAGCACTCCATTTGCGTGGCATGCACTCAGGCTTAAACAGGGAGGCAATGGAAAGGGAAAACAGCAATAGGAAGGTAATCAAGGTGAACTAGCTTAGCTGATAGGTGAAATGTATCAGAAACCACCAATTACACAGGCAGCAGCCCAGCCCAGCACATCACTGTAAACTATACAAAAACCTTTCCCCCTTGTTTTTCCTAAAATCTCTGCACCACCAGTGTATACAGACAGGGAAATTTTACAAAACGATAGCAAGAGAAAAAATTATAGGGGCTGCTTTTGCTATCATAAACCCACATGTGCAAGATGCGGAGGGTGGTGCGGATGTGAATGCTGCTGAGCAACCCACAGTGAGGTGACGGAGAAGAGTGTACAGACCCAGGGTAACCTACCAAGGACTACATGAGCTGGAGATAGTGGAGCGCTATATGGTGGACAGGGACCTCCTACAGCAAATTGTTGAGCTGTGCTGGCCACGCTTCACACACGGAACTAACAGAGGGGAACCCATCCCAGTGGAGGCCAAGGTATGTGTAGGCCTAAGAATACTAGCTACAGGTACCTTCCAAAGGCCAACTGGGGATATGATGGGGATTTCTCAGGCATCAGCATCCAGGGTACTCCACCAGTTCCTGGATGCCATGTCAGCACATGTCGGTAAGCACATATATTTCCCCATCACCCGTGAAGCGTTGTCCAGCAATATGCGTCTCTTCCACCAAATAGCAGAATACCCTGAGGTAGTGGGTGCAATAGACTGCACGCACATATGCATTAAAGCACCACCTGGTAAGCGAGGTAGGGTCTACATCAACCGCAAGGGCTTCCCCTCCATCAACTGCCAGGTCGTGTGCGATGCCTAGGGCATAATAATGAATGTGTGTGCTGGCTGCCCAGGAAGCTACCATGATTCCCACATCTGGCATCTAAAGCAGCTATACCAGACATTTGCCAATGGGGACATCCACACTGTCACCTAGTGGGGAATGCTGTATACGCACTGGAGCAATGGCTGATGACACCCATCAGAAATGCGCACACACCCAAACAAGAACTCCATAATGAGGCACACGCACAAACACGGATCATAATAGAGCGTGTGTTTGGGATGCTCAAGTCACGGTTCTGGTGCCTGGACACATCTGGTGGAGCCTTGCAGTACTCACCAACTACATATACTCAAATTGTCCTTGTATGTGCCATGCTACACAATATGATCCTGCGGAAACAGCTGCAGCAGGAACAGCATGGGGCAGGGCCACACAGCCCCCCACCCATGCCAAGGCCTGCACAGGTACAGAGTGACTCAGAGGAGAAACAACCTGAGCCTGCCCCAGTAGGCAGAAGGAGGTGTGCCCACTATGCCCTGGCCTTGGCAAAGAAGCAATGCATAGCACATGCACTGACACAGTAGGGACCCAGGGAATGACATCTCTCTTCGACACGCACATACAGTAAAAGGGATTCCAAACATGACACTACCTGTGCTCAACCATGTATAGGGAGTGTACTATGTGTATCCCACATAGGTAGCCCTGCAGCACCACCCTCAATACTGGGACATTCACAAGGTAAGTGACTCACACATGCCAGTTGGGGGGGGGGTCACATACCCAACAACAGTTACAGCCAGCAGGATAGGTGTAGACAAACACAAACAAATGCTGTACTATGGCCTCTGAATGAGCCTTATGGGTAACCCCTCCCCCAGGCATACACAGACAAACTACAGCAAGCCAGGCAGTTGGATATAAGTTGTTAAGGCTAGGAAGTCAGAAACTAATATGTAGATAGTTAAAGCTAAGATCTGTAATACACTGATATGCCTCTAGCCAACACAATAGGTAAGACGACAGACTGAAATGGAGTACCTGACATACCAATACTGTCCTAGCAACTGTGTAAAAGTGCAGGATGTGCCCTCCCACCCTACGTACACTTATAGTAGCAGTCAGGTGTGCCCCCCCACTCCTGTGTAGAAATGTAGAAACAGTCAGGTGTCCCCACCGCTATGCAGAAATGAAGCAACAGTCAATGCCAAATGACTGATGTATACCCTGCAGACACAGCATGCTACCTGTCGGTGTACAACACAAAGGTCAACACCACAATACAAACTACCTGTACCTGTTCCACACATACAATATAGATGGCCATCTGGGCATGCTCACACACTTAAACACATGAAGGCCATGTCTGCAAACACCAGTGGACCAGCCATATCTGGCAGTCGCAGTTCTCAGTGGAGACACATGTCAGTCTGCACCACTCCTGCCTTGCACAAACAGTGGATAGGAATACAGGCATATATGTAAGGACAACAAACTATAATAAGCCAAAGGTAGACGGACATAAATGTGTGGAAGAGGGTGACCGTGACAAGGAGCCATCCAGGTCTGTCCCACCCAGCACATAGCCAAAGGGCCCCAAACACATGAGGTGCAGATGTCACTCACTGCATATACTAGCCACCAGTATCTGTCAGCATGACAGACTATGTGGTGCATGTGCCAGCTGTGCAGCATGACTGTTCAAGGAAGTAGTCACCTCATAGCTGTATACACGTACCTGTGACATATGACCCTGTGTGTGCCGCATGTGGCATGTCAACCCCTACATGAATGGGTTACGGCCCATGCACACACCATCCTCCCCATAGCAGTATTATGTCAAGCCTGCTGAGGTCATCCAATGTGTAATACACCTTTGTGAGAGCTGTTG
Organism: Protopterus annectens; assembly: GCF_019279795.1. Lineage (NCBI taxonomy): Eukaryota > Metazoa > Chordata > Ceratodontiformes > Protopteridae > Protopterus > Protopterus annectens. Next base: position 887,379,796 of record NC_056734.1, read on the forward strand.
CTCAATAATCCCCATGGCATGTCCCGTAGCTGTGTACTGCTGTAGTGAAAAAACAGTTAGGTAGTAGTTCTAACCCTAGACTTGGCAACTGTGCGAGTGTGTGTTTGTGTGCATGTCTCCCTGTCTCTCTGACTTTGTAGAGAGAAATGCTTTTTACGCTACTCACACTTTGGCAAGGTTGCTGATGTCATTCACTAGAAATACACGTCTGGAAAAATCATAGCCCAGTAATCTCTATAGCATGTCCTGCAGCTGTGTGTTGCTATAGTGTGATAAAGTAGTTAGGTAGGTGTTCTAAACTCAGACCTGGCAACTGTGTGTGTCTGACTGAGTAGAGAGCAATGCTTTTTAGGCTACTCACACTCTGTACAGTTCGCATACTCAACTTTGGCAAGGCTGTTGATGTCACTCACCTAGAAATACACCTCTGGGAAAATAATACCCAGTAATCTCTGTAGCACACAGCTGTAGTGTGATTTAGAACTGTGTTAGTGTTCCATCTCCCCCCATGGCAGTTCTGGATGTTTTGTGGGTGTTTCAGTGTCTGTGTATGGAGCAATGCATCATAGGCTACTCACTCGCAGTGCATTTCAAATGCCCTACTTTGCTAATCCTGCTGTCATTCATTGTGAAATACAACTTTGGGGAGAAAGTCCTTTACTAATCCCTGTGGTGTGACCTATAACTGCTCCATGCTGTAGTGTGATATAGGCCTTGGTCAGGGGTTCTATACCCACACATGTCAGTTGTGGATGTTGTGTGTGTGTCTCACTGTCTGTGTAGGGAGCAATGCATTTTAGGCTACTCACTCACAGTACAGTTGAAATGTCATACTCTGGTAATCCTACTGTTGTCATTCAGTGTGAAACACACCTTTGGGGAAGAATGTCTCTAGTAATCCCTGTGGTGCATCCTATGAGATAAGTGTGGGCAATGTAGAGGGGGTTTTGCTTATTTCTTTTATGGTGGCCCTACTATATATCACAATGTCAACCATACAGGGATAACAGATGTAAATTAGCTGGGAGGCTGGGGTGCAAAGCCATACCCATACATGTGACATTAAGGCCAGCCAATCCAAGTTAGCAACCTCTCTATTACTCAGGGCATACACTCAACCCATGTGTCATATGCACACACATGCCTAGGCAACAGCCAATATGTGGGTAGTACACTGCATATTGGCCACTGATAGTAACTATGCAGTGATAGCAGTGGGCTACAGAGGGCATGTCACCCTGCCCATCTGTCCAATATGCATGTACATGCAGACAGTGCACCTCCACCATGTTCCCAACGGACAATTGCACCACCTGTGGTGTCTTCACATGTGACTCACAATGGACATACCATGCCTGACAACATGCCCTGTATGGACAGATGACACTGACATCAAGGAATGCTGTTAGCATGCTATCAATGTAGGTGCAGGGTAAACCTGCTGCCCATTACCAGTTCCTGTCACAGGTGGGCAAGACTGGCACATCTGATGATAATCTGTGTTCACAACATGGGCCAGACACCCCAGGTACAGTTCTGCATGTCACTGTATATGCATGTGGGAGGTGTGCACATCCCAGACACCATCCATGTCATGGACTAAGGAACACATACATGGCATGCAATGCACAGCATTGGCCACACACAAAATAGTCACCCAGGTGACTGGATGGGGGATGCAATACCCACCTGTGTGGGCAAATGCAGTAACTACAGGCCTGAGCCACAATGCAGACCATTGTCATGTGGCCTGATGTCAAGGTATACCCATCACCTACTCTTGTACAGCCTGCTGGCACAGTTGACCACCACACCCGTCCCATGCATGTCAAAACTGGCACCCTGTGTGTTTGTGTGTGTTGTATGGTGTGCATGTCCACATCCACACTCACTACAACCCACCAGGGCATGCTGAAGCATGCTGTCTGATGACTGGCACCTCCTCATACTCTTTGCCCATACGGCCTCAATATGACCATGTGGTGCATGTGATACCTGCACATTGACGTGGTGTGGCAATCCCACTAGTGATGAGTTGCACTCCTGGCCCTGCTAAGTGTGTCAGTGTGTGCATCCTTGTGTGAGTGTGCCTCTGTTGACGCTGGCACCTGTTCATGCAGACAGTCACGTGTACGACACCTACCGTATATCTACCATATCCCTGTTGCAGATGTCACTCACCCTCCCATATATGTTCTGAGTTCTCCACTTCAGGTAACCCATGTAGTGCATCCAATAACTGCATCAAACTGAGATAGCACTGCATAGTTGTTGGGGGTTTGATGCCCTGTGCTGGTAGGTGTGTGACACAAACATGCTTCAGTTTTACTCTCCCTCCCCTCCCTGACATGTATTTGCCTCTGTCTGCCTCCCCCACTCCCTCTCTGGTAGATGTGGAGACCCACACTTGCCTTTCTTAGGCAGCAGCATGTGCATTTTACGTAATGCTCATGATCAGCCCTCCCCTGGCTGATTGCATGTGGAACAGCTATGGTAACATTCCCATAGCCATTTACATGGAAACACACTCCAATACCAAGGAACATCATGGTGGTGTTGGCCCTTTTCAGTCACTGTGATCAGGAACTAGATCTGTTGTTTGGCAAACAGCATCTCAGATGGATTGGGGATTTACTTCTAATAACATACATTGTGGAAAAAGGGCAACAAACAGGTGGGGGATGTGCCTGACCTGACTACAGACTGTAAGTGCTGCTATACTGCATTTGGAGTAATGTTGGTTTAACAGTGTTTGTCTGGATATGCCTGTCGTACATGTTGCAATACCTGCCATGTCAGTTCCATGTATATGAGGAATCCCCATCTGCAGGGTCATCTGCAGACAAGACAGTGTTGTGCCTATGGTTTCATGTGTTAACCACAGTGCATCTATCTGTGGAATGCAGAAGGTATTGTGAGGATTACAGTCTGTAGATGGTGAAGGCCGTGACAGTTACTGACTTCATATCCCTCATAGGACATATGTTGCAACAAACCCCATTACAATGGAAAATATATGAGGTTATCACAGCAACATGTCTATACTGGCCCTGTGTATGTGCTGTCAGCCACAACTCTGTCAACCTTTGTACATACGGCGTGCATGAAGTGGTGCATATGTGCTGTACACCATAAATACTTTCATCATATCTGATAACAAGCCAGTGATATATCAGATTGCTACACATGTTGTAAAAAAAATAAAAAAAATTAATCTGCTTTTACTGTACTTGTGTTTCTACCTACTTTATTTTACTTTTGCATCATCTTAAAAGTACTCAATTTTATTTATTACTGCTTGGTGTAACTCATTCTAAGCCTTTTGGTTTAAACACTTGGGCTTCGGACCGTTTTTTTTTTGCACTGAGAGGGTTTGTGGTCTGCACTATAGTGGCAGAACAGGTAGCTTACATCCTTCTAGGTTGGGAACTGCTGATTGAGGGCTCAGTGTCTGTTATTCTAAAAGTGTATTAATTCTGATTTAAGCACTTGGGCTTTCAGGCCAGTTATTTTACGTTAAGAGGGTTCGTGGTCTGCACTCTAGTGGGAGGAGAGGCTGGACTCTGCCCTTCTGAGCTGGGAATTTCTGGTTAAAGGCTTATAGTGCATGCATATCTGAACTGCTTCTTACTGAAGTTGGTGCGCCTTGTAGTGGGAGGAGAGGCTGGACTCTGCCCTTCTGAGCTGGGAATTTCTGGTTAAAGGCTTATAGTGCATGCATATCTGAACTGCTTCTTACTGAAGTTGGTGCGCCTTGTTTGCTGGGGCATAGACTGGATTCGGGGCTGCTGGATCTAGCTTTGTTTGTGTAACTTGAGCACTAATCCAGGCATTCTCTAAAGTATTCAATTGTATTTATTACTGCTTGGTAGTAACTTGATTAAAGTGTAGCTATCATTCTAAGTCTTTTGGATTAAGCACTTGGGCTTCAGACCAGTTGTTTTACATTAGGAAGGTTTGTGGCATGCACTGTGGTGGCAGGACAGGTAGCTTTCATCCTTCTAAGTTGGGAACTGCTGATTGAGAGCCCAGTGTCTGTTATTCTTAAAGTGTATTAGTTCTGGTTTAAGCACTTGGGCTTCAGGCCAGTTATTTTACATTAAAAAGGTTCGTGGTCTGCACTGTTGTGGGAGAAGAGGCTGGACTCTGCCCTTCTGAGCTGGGAATTTCTGGTTAAAGGTTTATAGTGCCTGAATATTTGAACTGTATCTTACTGAAATTGGTACACCTTGTTTGCTGTAGCATAGACTAGATCCAGGCCTGCTGAATCTTGCTTTGTTTATATGCTTGTTGTTTGTTTGCTTGTTATTTCCCTGGAACACTAATTCCACCTAATATGCATCTTCTCAGCGCTTCTGTGGATCACTAGTGATATCTGCATTGCTTACTGTACTTATTTCCTTGTTTCACTTGAAAGAAAGTTACTGTTTGTCATTTTTGCATTTAGGTTACCTGTAACACATTGCACTTAAGTTACCTGGCACTTGCTCGCTAAAGCAATTATATAAATCAGCACTAAAAATTAAAAGCATTACACCCTCACTCCCCACTGGCCCTTGTTTTCAATTCTTAAGGAATTCCAAATATTATTCTAGCATGTCCAAAGGTCAGTTGTCAATCTCCTCTCCGGTCCAGCTGGTGAATCTGGGAATCTTGAGGCAATGTTACAACTGCCTCATGTACACAGACAACCCTCTCCTCCTCCCAACAAATTCCAACACTTGTGAGAGATGCAACCATATAGCCAAACTGGAGGCTAAGCTCTCTCAACTCAGTACTGGCATTACCAGTCAGGAGGAGAAGGAAACCACACTCACTACAATTCCAGTCTCACATAGACCTACCACAACAGCAAACCAAACACATAATCACACAAAAACATACTCAGAGGCTCTAAATAAAGATCTGCCTAAGCAGCAGAGACCTCCAAAGCAGACACCCAAGCAACCGCTACCCCAAAACAAAACACGTGCAACACATATCTCACAAAGCCAGTGTGCCAAACAATCACAGACCTTAAGACTAAACAACACACTTGATACACTTGTAATAGGTGACTCTATCGTCAGGCACACTGATATCCCGCTCACCAGGCTGAACAAGGAGAGGGTCATGGTGAGCAGCCTGTTGGGTGCTAGGATCTGCCACATAACACAAGCACTCAGGTCACTCCAAGGCAAGTACAAATATGACTCAGTCATTGTCCATGCTGGTGTGAATTACCTGAGATGTACCTCCCTGGACTAAATGAAAAGAGACATAAAGGAGCTCTCTGAGCATGTAGCCCAGGCCGGTATAACCCTGACCTTGAGTAGCATCTTACCCTCACCGAGAATTATGCCACAATATGAAGACAAGATGATCAATTTCAACAATTGGCTTAAGTACTGGTGTCATTCAAAGGGGATCCAATGCCTGTCAGCTTGGGATGATATGCTCGACAAGCCACGATGCTTCGCTAGGGACGGCTTGCACCTGTCACCCCTGGGCTTTCGGATATTGGCAAAGTCTCTTGCTACCCCCATAGTGCCTTTTTAGGCAAGGCTCAAAAGACAAACCCACCTCCATAGGTATCACAAGGGATAAGAAACTAAGAGTAATGCTACTCAATGCCAGAAGTCTAAACCTCAAGATGCACGCACTCAAAACTCTCCTTAGCATGGAGAACATCGATATCTGTGCAGTAACAGAAACCTGGTTCAGAGCTCCCGAGAGCCCCCCAGCACTACCAGGTTATACCTCATACCATGCATTTCGGCCCCAAAACTTGGACCGAACCACAAAAGGAGGGGGAGTATCGATATTCATCAAAAATACCCACACCTCCAGGTTGGTGGTAAAGCACGAAGCATCAGAGACTATCCATGTGCAACTAACAGTGGGTAAAACTGCCTTCCAGTTTATAGCCTGCTACAGACCACCATCCCAAACCCAGGAACCCCACTCATCCTTTCTGAGAACACTGGAAAATATGAAGGTCTCTCCAAACACCATTATATTGGGTGACTTCAACTACCCAAACATAGACTGGGAGCATTACTCTAGCTCCAACACCCTAGCCCAAAGGTTCCTAGAATTTATAAACTCAAATGCTATGGAACAACTTGTTACCACTCCCACAAGAGGGGAAAACATACTGGACCTGATCATCACCAACATGGGGACTCTATGCTCGAGACCAGAAGTGTATCCCTCACTGGTAAGATCAGACCATAAACTAATCTCACTGGATATTCACATGCCAACCCCACCCCCTGCCCAGAAAACCACAGTGAAAAACTTCTCTAAAGCAAATTTCACACTCCTCAAAACCAAGGTGGAATCCTTCAAAGCCCCCGGGCCTGTGGAAAATACAACCCAGACCGCAGAATCCTTTATAAATGCATTCTATGAACACCTTCAGGAATGCATGGATCATGCGATCCCAAATAAAACCAAGACCCAATCCTCCAAAGGCAGATGTCCTGTCTGGTGGACCCCAGCCATAAACAAACTATACAATAGAAGGAGGAAGCTACTAAATGATAGAGCAAAATCCCAAAAAGGGAAGGCATCACTGATCAGTATTAGCAAAAAACTATGGGCACTCATAAAATTGTCTAAGGCCAGCTTCGAGAGAAAAATTGCACAGGACAGTAAGGATAATCACAAGGCTTTCTTTAGTTATGTTAGGAACCTGGGTGGTAATTCCCAGATATGCTCAGAATTAGTCCAAAATGACAAAAAATACACTGAACCCACAGACATTGCCAACATCCTAGCTGACAGGTTCAGCACAAACTCCCCACCAAAGGGCAAATATCTATCCCAGCAGAGTGCTGCCCCCCTGATATCTCAGATGCTCAGGTAAGAGCCGCCCTCTCCAAAGCAAAAACCACAGCATCAATGGGACCAGAAAGGTGTCCCGGGCTGCGTCCTACATGAACTCCAAGAAGAGCTAAACCCAAACATAAAACTCCTGTTCAATCTCAGCCTTACTACAGGATATGTGCCCAAAGAGTGGCGTACAGCAACAGTGGTCACTCTCCATAAAGGTGGTGCCTCAACGGATCCTGGAAACTATCGCCCCATAAGCCTGACTGGCTTGGTCTGCAAAGCTATGGAAAGGATCATCATGGACCTCATAAATAAAGATATTGGGGACCTACAGACACTGGATCGTACCCAGTTCAGCTTTGTTAAGGGCAGATCCTGCCTCTTAAACCTGGTTGATTTCTTTGAAACAGTAACCAAGGCCATTGACGAGGGGAAGGTGGTCCACACAGCCTACCTGGACCTCGCAAAAGCCTTCTATACAATACTCCACTCGGGCATTATAGATAAGCTCACCAGCTTAAATATAAACCCCTATGTCACTAGATGGATTGCAAACTGGCTCAAGGACAGAACCCACATGGTTAGAATTACTGGAGCCATGTCAGACTCCAAACCAGTTACAAGTGCTCAGTCCTGGGACCTCTCTTGTTCGGTATATATTTCTCAGAGGTACAGGCCAACATGGAAGGACTGTGGCTGACCAAGTTCACAGATGACTGCAAACTGGGCGCCATAATCGACTCTCCAGCCGACACAAGCATCCTCCAAAAGGGCCTCATAGAAACAGACAACTGGTGCCAGAGCCATGGCCTCAAGCTAAATGCCAAAAAGTGTATAGTCATCCCCTTTGGCAAAAACACAGTGCCCACAAATTACCACATAGGTGGTAATCCATTAAGTACAGAAGAAGTAATTAGGGACCTGGGGACCCAAATTGATAGCAATCTCTCATTTGACAACCACGTGGCCAAAGTGGTTAGAAAAACATTTTATATAGCCCACCTAATCATGAAGGGATTCACATCTAGATCAGGGAGGTCATGTGCCTCTTTACTCATCCTTCATCAGGCCCATAATTGAGTACAATGCCCCTTTTGGGATGTACCTTACCAGACACCTGCAGCAACTGGAAAGACCCTAAAAGTACCTCACCAAGAGGATCAAAGGGCTCAAACAGATGCCATATGCTGCCCAGTTAAAGAAACTCCAGCTCTACTCAGTGGCATACTGCCTGTTCAGAGGCGATCTGTGCCTGACGTATAAAGCCATGTCCAACCCTGAATTAATGGACATGCTGCACCACAGAAAATCCAAATCCCATCGAGCTACGCGCTCGAGAGACTTGAACCTCAGTACTGAAATAAATAGGACATGCTGGAGGGACAGATTCATAACCCAGAGGCTCCCTTCACTCTGAAATAAAATTCGAGTCCAGGTTAGTCAGAGTCCCTCATTGACTCTTTTCAAGAGGAATCTTGATGAGTGGATGGGAGATCGTAGGTTTACCCCGGGTATCACTTCTGTGTCACTGTTAGACAGAGGCACAGTATACTAACCTCGAAAAAGGGCATAGCAAAATAAATTTAAAATGGGTGGCGAAAGCCAAACACATTCTGGCTAGGCTTATAAATGCCCTAGGGCAAATAGCCTAGTATGAACATATGAACCTATGAACCTATGAACCTATGAACCTATGTCATGTACAATAGGGGTTATATTTCATGACATAAGCTGGACATTCTGTGGATGTTTGTACAGTTCTGAGGTCTGTAGTGATGGTGAATGTCAGGAGTGTGTGTATTGTTAATATGTACTTCAGCCTGTGTACAGACTGTGGTAGATGTCATTGTTCTAGCTCCCCTTCTATGTTACATGCTGCCCCAATGTATGGTACCATTTTGCCATACATGTTTGTAGGGCCATATACACACATGTCCCATATCACAGATAGCCATCAGACCAAACTGTGTAGCAGCCCAGTATATGTAGGGTCATTCTGTGAGTGGCACATATGAGGATGGTGTAGAACAGATAATCCATATACTGTAATATTGTGCTAGCTTACCATATGTGGCTGTGGCTGTGTTCACATTGGTTGTGGTTATGCACAGTCACACAGGTGTATCTTACCCTGTGCTGTGACATGGCTGTTGAGCCTGCTATATATGCAGGTACATGTGTATTTCCCCATACGAGATGTAGGCCAGTGTTGAGCAGTCTGCCTGTAGCCTGAACAATGCATTGTTACATGCCTAGCAGCTTTGTGTACTTAACCAGTGGGATGTCATGTGCAGATACTTGCCAGAAGTACTGCTGCTGGGCCTCCCTTAAAAGTCATGTATGTCAGACAGAGCAGTGGGATGCTGTATAGATGTATGTCAATATCTAGTGGGTAGTATGTGTCCATGGCACCCCTGTACCAGCAGTCATTATGTGTCAGGCCAAACAGGAGTGTGTGAATCCAACACCTATGGTGCCAAACTTATGCCAGTCGTTATGTGTTATACCCATCCAACATGGCACTCTACATCCATATTGTCAGGCCTGGTTCACATGCGGTGCACTAAAGGATTATGTGTATATCTCTGGAATGTACAGGGTGTGTCTGAAGTTCCACATATAGTGGTCAATATCTCTGCTGCACTCCACAGGGAATTACATGCTAGCGGTGGTTCTTTACAATGATTTCCTTAGGATGTCTATCAGTAGCCAATGGCACACATGTTATAAGCAGATGTCAGCATCCACACACACCATGTCTCTGAAGACAATCCCAATGACAGTAGCAACAGTCTAGTAATATACCTGCTATACATACCTGACATCCTCTTGCACTACGACTTTGGGACTGTAGGTTCTAGGGTATGGCTACACTCCATGTCCAGGACATATGGTGGAAATATATGTACATATACTTATCCAGATAGCCGTATATATAATTACACGTGTACTACATTCAATTACCACTGTCATGGCAACCACCCACTATAAAACCCTACAGCATGTGGACGTGGTCCCTTTACATTTCCTGTGTGATGGACATCCTTCCTGTGTGTGAGCATCAATGATATAGACAGCAGGTAGCAATACCTCTTACAGGAGAACCTGCACACTCAGAGCAGCCACATATTTGTAGGAGGATCAGGAACTACAGACAGACTGTGAGTAGAGTTGTGTTATGCTTTGCATAGTACTGGCATTGCAGGGTGTGTGTGTGTGTGTGTGTGTGTGTGTGTGTGTACATATTAGTGTACTTAGAATGCAGTCTGCCTGTATAGCTCACTACTGTGGGCCTATCCTCTTGCTGGACAGAGGTATGCCTATCATGTGTTGTCTGTCCACCACACAGCTCCTGTGTCAGATATTACACTGGCAGTGTGTGTGTTGCATGCTATCAGTACATGGCTACAGCCATTTCTATTTCTAACCTCAATTCCCTGACTAAGGGTATGTTGCAGACTATCCTGTAACACCAGCACCTTGCTTAGTGTATGTCAACAGTGTTCCACATGTGCTTGTGTTCCAGCCTCTGTCCTCCATCTACATACCAAGCTTTGTACATATGTCATGTTGTTGGGGTTGTTCTGTAGTGCTGTGAGTATATCACACCGCCATTGCTGCCAGTAGTCCACTGCTGTTGTATCCCCCACACATACAGTAGGGCTGGGGCCATATATGTGTGGGTGCCACATACACAATACATGTGTGCCCTTATGCACTGCAGAGGCCAGTGTATGTAACAGTGGTTTATGGGCCTGTATTATTGAGTCTGTTTGGAGCACTATAAATGACCTAGGCTGTTACAAAATGTGGAGGTATCAGGGGTGAGCCACCACAAGGTATCTGGATTAC